>NW_027454015.1:0-110520 GCF_040206685.1 Ascaphus truei
GGGTAGGTGCTCTGGGGAATTTCATACACAAGAGCCCCACAAACAGGGCTGGTGATGATAAACCAATGAATACCATATTTAAAACCACATAAACATTACAAGTTACAGTACTTACAATCTTTATCAGAACTCTTATAGACAATACATGTGGATATAAACACACACATTACAGTATGTGGGTGTATATGTGTACATTATCTCTAGGGGTAAGTGCTCTGGGCTATTTCACACAAAAGAGCCCCACAAACAGGGCTGGTTGATGATAAACCAATTAATACCATATTTCAAACTGCATAAACATTACAAGTTACAGTACTTACAATCTTTATCAGTACCCTTGTAGACAATAAATGTGGATATACACACACACACACACACACATTACAGTATGTGGGTGTGTATGTGTACATTATCTCTAGGGGTAGGTGCTATGGACTATTTCATACACAAGAGCCACCCACAACCAGGGCTGGTTGATGATAAACCAATGAATACCATATTTCTAACCGCATAAACATTACAAGTTACAGTACTTACAATCTTTATCAGAACTCTTATAGTCAATAAATGTGGATATGGAGAAGGGAGAGAGAAAGAAAAGGGAGAGAGAAGGGAAAGGGAGAGAGAAGGAAAAGGGAGAGAGAAGGAAAGGGAGATAGAAGGAAAAGGGAGAGAGAAGGAAAAGGAAGAGAGAATGGAGAGACAAGGGAGAGGGAGAGACAAGGAAAGGGAGAGAGAAGGGAGAGGGAGAGAGAATGGAGTGACGAGGGAGAGAGAAGGGAGAGAGAAAGAGAGAGAAGGAAAAGGGAGGGGAAAGGAAAAGGGAGAGAGAATGGAAAGGGAGAGAGAAGGAAGAGGGAGAGAGAAGGAAGATGGAGAGAGAAGGAAGATGGAGAGAGAAGGAAGAGGGAGAGAGAAGGAAGAGGGAGAGAGAATGGAGAGACAAGGGAGAGGTAGAAACAAGGGAGAGGGAGTGACAATGGATAGGGAGAGAGAAGGAAGAGGGAGAGAGAGAAGGGAGAGAGATAGAGAAGTTAGAGAAAGAGAGTGATGAGGGAGTGACAAGGAAAGGGGAGAGAGGAGGGAGAGGGAGAGAGAAGGAAGAGGGAGAGAGGAGAGAGAAGGGAGAGAGAGAGAAGGGAGAGGGATAGACAGAGAGAAGGAAGAGGGTGAGAGAGAAGGGAAAGGGAGAGAGAGGAGGGAGAGGGAGAGAGTAGAGGGAATGATGAGGGAGTTATAAGGGAGAGGGAGAGAGAAGGGAGGGGGAGAGAGAGAGAGAAGGGAGTGGAGAGAGAGAGAAGGGAGAGGGAAAGCAAAGGAAAGGGGAGGGGAAAGGAAAAGGGAGAGAATGGAGAGACAAGGAAAAGGGAGAGAGATTGGAAAGGGAGAGAGAAGGAAGAGGGAGAGAGAAAGAAGAGGGAGAGAGAAGGAAGAGGGAGAGAGAAGGGATAGGGAGAGAGAAGGCAGAGGGATAGAGAAGGGAGTGAGAAAAGGGAGAGAGAAGGGAGAGAGAGAAGGGAGAGGGAGAGACAGAGAGAAGGAAGAGGGTGAGAGAGAAGGGAGAGGGAGAGAGAGAGAAGGGAGAGGGAGATAGAGAGGGAGAGGGAATGACAAGGGAGTGATAAGGGAGAGGGAGAGAGAAGGGAGGGGGAGAGAGAGAGAAGGGAGGGGAGAGAGAGAGAAGGGAGAGGGAGAGAGAGAGAAGGGAGAGGAAGAGAGAAGGGAGAGGGAGAGAGAGAGAAGGGAGAGGGAGAGGTTGAGAAGGGAGAGATAGAGAGAAGGGAGATGGAGAGAGAGAAGGGAGGTCAGGTGTTCAGGATATCCAAGCTTCAACACAGTTGCTTTAATTAGTCCCTGCTTCAGCACAGGTGGCTCAATCAGGGTCTCTGTCTTCAAACAAGCCTCTGTTTGAGCCACTTGTGCTGAAGCTGTAAAATTGTGCTGAAGCTGTAAAATCCTGAAATTCAGACCTGTTTGGGGGATTAAGGACTTGAGTTGAGCAGCCATGTGTTCAAATTCTATGATACCTATTATTTACATTTGCATCTAGAGTGCTCTTTAGAAGCGGTTTGTCTCACTTCAGAGTGATTAGAATAGGCCGCAAAATCTTTTGCGGTATACAGGAAAAAGAGGCATAACAAACCAAGGCTGCCATCTCTTTATATCACAAGGTTACTCAGCAAACATAACAGAAAAACACAGAGAATACACAGAACAATGCAAAGAGCCACCCACAAACAGAACTGGTTGATGATAAACCAATGAATACCAAATTTCAAACCACAGAAACATTAACATTCACAGTATTTACAATCTTTAACAGAACTCTTATGGAGACAATAAAGGGGGTAGGTGCTCTGGGGAATTTCATACACAAGAGCCCCACAAACAGGGCTGGTTGATGATAAACCAATGAATACCATATTTAAAACCACATAAACATTACAAGTTACAGTACTTACAATCTTTATCAGAACTCTTATAGACAATAAATGTGGATATAAACACACACATTACAGTATGTGGGTGTATATGTGTACATTATCTCTAGGGGTAGGTGCTCTGGGCTATTTCACACAAAAGAGCCCCACAAACAGGGCTGGTTGATGATAAACCAATTAATACCATATTTCAAACTGCATAAACATTACAAGTTACAGTACTTACAATCTTTATCAGTACCCTTGTAGACAATAAATGTGGATATATACACACACACACACACACACACATTACAGTATGTGGGTGTGTATGTGTACATTATCTCTAGGGGTAGGTGCTATGGACTATTTCATACACAAGAGCCACCCACAACCAGGGCTGGTTGATGATAAACCAATGAATACCATATTTCTAACCGCATAAACATTACAAGTTACAGTACTTACAATCTTTATCAGAACTCTTATAGTCAATAAATGTGGATATGGAGAAGGAAGAGAGAAAGAAAAGGGAGAGAGAAGGGAAAGGGAGAGAGAAGGAAAAGGGAGAGAGAAGGGAAAGGGAGAGAGAAGGGAAAGGGAGATAGAAGGAAAAGGGAGAGAGAAGGAAAAGGAAGAGAGAATGGAGAGACAAGGGAGAGGGAGAGACAAGGAAAGGGAGAGAGAAGGGATAGGGAGAGAGAAGGGAGAGGGAGAGAGAATGGAGTGACAAGGGAGAGAGGAGGGAGAGAGAAGGGAGAGAGAAAGAGAGAGAAGGAAAAGGGAGGGGAAAGGAAAAGGGAGAGAGAATGGAAAGGGAGGGAGAAGGAAGTGGAGAGAGAAGGAAGATGGAGAGAGAAGGAAGATGGAGAGAGAAGGAAGATGGAGAGAGAAGGAAGATGGAGAGAGAAGGAAGATGGAGAGAGAAGGAAGAGGGAGAGAGAAGGAAGAGGGAGAGAAAAGGAAGAGGGAGAGAGAAGGAAGAGGGAGAGAGAATGGAGAGACAAAGGAGAGGTAGAAACAAGGGAGAGGGAGTGACAAGGGATAGGGAGAGAGAAGGAAGAGGGAGAGAGAGAAGGGAGAGAGATAGAGAAGTTAGAGAAAGAGAGTGATGAGGGAGTGACAAGGAAAAGGGAGAGAGGAGGGAGAGGGAGAGAGAAGGAAGAGGGAGAGAGGAGAGAGAGAAGGGAAAGGGAGAGAGAAGGGATAGGGAGAGAGAAGGGAGAGGGAGAGAGAAGGGGGTGACAAGGGAGAGAGGAGGGAGAGAGAAGGGAGAGGGAGAGAGAAGGAAAAGGGAGGGGAAAGGAAAAGGGAGAGAGAAGGAAGAGGGAGAGAGAAGGAAGAGGGAGAGAGAAGGAAGAGGGAGAGATAAGGTAGAGGGAGAGATAAGGAAGAGGGAGAGAGAAGGAAGAGGGAGAGAGAAGGAAGAGTGAGAGAGAAGGAAGAGGGAGAGAGAAGGAAGAGGGAGAGAGAAGGAAGAGGGAGAGAGAAGGAAGAGGGAGAGAGAAGGAAGAGGGAGAGAGAAGGAAGAGGGAGAGAGAATGGAGAGACAAGGGAGAGGTAGAAACAAGGAGAGGGAGCGACAAGGGATACGGAGAGAGAGAAGGTAGATGTAGAGAGAAGGGAGATGGATAAGAAGGAGGAGGAGAGAGAGAGAGAGAGAGAGAGAGAGAGAGAGGGAGAGAGGGGAGAGGGGGAGAGGGGGAGAGGGGGAGAGGGGGAGAGGGGGAGAGGGGGAGAGGGGGAGAGGGGGAGAGGGGGAGAGGGGGAGAGGGGGAGAGGGGGAGAGGGGGAGAGGGGGAGAGGGGGAGAGGGGGGAGAGGGGAGAGAGGGAGAGAGGGGAGAGAGGGGAGAGAGGGGAGAGAGGGGAGAGAGGGGGGAGAGAGAAGGGAGAGAGAAGGGAGAGAGAAGGGAGAGAGAAGGGCGAGAGAAGGGCGAGAGAAGGGCGAGAGAAGGGCGAGAGAGAGAGAAGGGCGAGAGAGAGAGAAGGGCGAGAGAGAGAGAGGGCGAGAGAGAGAGAAGGGCGAGAGAGAGAGAAGGGCGAGAGAAGGGCGAGAGAGAGAGAGGGCGAGAGAAGGGCGAGAGAGAGAGGGGAGAGAGAAGGGCGAGAGAGAGAGGAGAGAGAGAAGGGCTGAGAGAGAGAGGAGAGAGAGAAGGGCGAGAGAGAGAGAGGAGAGAGAGAAGGGCGAGAGAGAGAGAGGAGAGAGAGAAGGGCGAGAGAGAGAGAGGAGAGAGAGAAGGGCGAGAGAGAGAGAGGAGAGAGAAGGGCGAGAGAGAGAGAGGAGAGAGAAGGGCGAGAGAGAGAGAGGAGAGAGAAGGGCGAGAGAGAGAGAGGAGAGAGAAGGGCGAGAGAGAGAGAGGAGAGAGAAGGGCGAGAGAGAGAGAGGAGAGAGAAGGGCGAGAGAGAGAGAGGAGAGAGAAGGGCGAGAGAGAGAGAGGAGAGAGAAGGGCGAGAGAGAGAGAGGAGAGAGAAGGGCGAGAGAGAGAGAGGAGAGAGAAGGGCGAGAGAGAGAGAGGAGAGAGAAGGGCGAGAGAGAGAGAGGAGAGAGAAGGGCGAGAGAGAGAGAGGAGAGAGAAGGGCGAGAGAGAGAGAGGAGAGAGAAGGGCGAGAGAGAGAGAGGAGAGAGAAGGGCGAGAGAGAGAGAGGAGAGAGAAGGGCGAGAGAGAGAGAGGAGAGAGAAGGGCGAGAGAGAGAGAGGAGAGAGAAGGGCGAGAGAGAGAGAGGAGAGAGAAGGGCGAGAGAGAGAGAGGAGAGAGAAGGGCGAGAGAGAGAGAGGAGAGAGAAGGGCGAGAGAGAGAGGAGAGAGAGAAGGGCGAGAGAGAGAGAGGAGAGAGAGAAGGGCGAGAGAGAGAGAGGAGAGAGAAGGGCGAGAGAGAGAGAGGAGAGAGAGGGCGAGAGAGAGAGAGAGGAGAGAGAAGGGCGAGAGAGAGAGAGGAGAGAGAAGGGCGAGAGAGAGAGAGGAGAGAGAAGGGCGAGAGAGAGAGAGGAGAGAGAAGGGCGAGAGAGAGAGAGGAGAGAGAAGGGCGAGAGAGAGAGAGGAGAGAGAAGGGCGAGAGAGAGAGAGAGGAGAGAGAAGGGCGAGAGAGAGAGAGGAGAGAGAAGGGCGAGAGAGAGAGAGAGAGGAGAGAAAAGGGCGAGAGAGAGAGAGAGGAGAGAAAAGGGCGAGAGAGAGAGAGAGAGGAGAGAGAAGGGCGAGAGAGAGAGAGAGAGAGAGGAGAGAGAAGGGCGAGAGAGAGAGAGAGAGAGAGGAGAGAGAAGGGCGAGAGAGAGAGAGAGAGGAGAGAGAAGGGCGAGAGAGAGAGAGAGAGAGGAGAGAGAAGGGCGAGAGAGAGAGAGAGAGGAGAGAGAAGGGCGAGAGAGAGAGAGAGAGGAGAGAGAAGGGCGAGAGAGAGAGAGAGAGGAGAGAGAAGGGCGAGAGAGAGAGAGAGAGGAGAGAGAAGGGCGAGAGAGAGAGAGAGAGGAGAGAGAAAGGCGAGAGAGAGAGAGAGAGAGGAGAGAGAAGGGCGAGAGAGAGAGAGAGAGAGAGAGGAGAGAGAAGGGCGAGAGAGAGAGAGGAGAGAGAAGGGCGAGAGAGAGAGAGGAGAGAGAAGGGCGAGAGAGAGAGAGGAGAGAGAAGGGCGAGAGAGAGAGAGGAGAGAGAAGGGCGAGAGAGAGAGAGGAGAGAGAAGGGCGAGAGAGAGAGAGGAGAGAGAAGGGCGAGAGAGAGAGAGGAGAGAGAAGGGCGAGAGAGAGAGAGGAGAGAGAAGGGCGAGAGAGAGAGAGGAGAGAGAAGGGCGAGAGAGAGAGAGGAGAGAGAAGGGCGAGAGAGAGAGAGGAGAGAGAAGGGCGAGAGAGAGAGAGGAGAGAGAAGGGCGAGAGAGAGAGAGGAGAGAGAAGGGCGAGAGAGAGAGAGGAGAGAGAAGGGCGAGAGAGAGAGAGGAGAGAGAAGGGCGAGAGAGAGAGAGGAGAGAGAAGGGCGAGAGAGAGAGAGGAGAGAGAAGGGCGAGAGAGAGAGGAGAGAGAGAAGGGCGAGAGAGAGAGGAGAGAGAGAAGGGCGAGAGAGAGAGGGGAGAGAGAAGGGCGAGAGAGAGAGAGGAGAGAGAAGGGCGAGAGAGAGAGAGGAGAGAGAAGGGCGAGAGAGAGAGAGGAGAGAGAAGGGCGAGAGAGAGAGGAGAGAGAAGGGCGAGAGAGAGAGAGGAGAGAGAAGGGCGAGAGAGAGAGAGGAGAGAGAAGGGCGAGAGAGAGAGAGGAGAGAGAAGGGCGAGAGAGAGAGAGAGGAGAGAGAAGGGCGAGAGAGAGAGAGGAGAGAGAAGGGCGAGAGAGAGAGAGAGGAGAGAGAAGGGCGAGAGAGAGAGAGAGAGGAGAGAGAAGGGCGAGAGAGAGAGAGAGAGGAGAGAGAAGGGCGAGAGAGAGAGAGAGAGGAGAGAGAAGGGCGAGAGAGAGAGAGAGAGGAGAGAGAAGGGCGAGAGAGAGAGAGAGAGGAGAGAGAAGGGCGAGAGAGAGAGAGAGAGAGGAGAGAGAAGGGCGAGAGAGAGAGAGAGAGAGGAGAGAGAAGGGCGAGAGAGAGAGAGAGAGGAGAGAGAAGGGCGAGAGAGAGAGAGAGAGGAGAGAGAAGGGCGAGAGAGAGAGAGAGAGGAGAGAGAAGGGCGAGAGAGAGAGAGAGAGAGAGAGGAGAGAGAAGGGCGAGAGAGAGAGAGAGAGAGAGAGAGAGAGAGGAGAGAGAAGGGCGAGAGAGAGAGAGTAGAGAGAAGGGCGAGAGAGAGAGAGGAGAGAGAAGGGCGAGAGAGAGAGAGGAGAGAGAAGGGCGAGAGAGAGAGGAGAGAGAAGGGCGAGAGAGAGAGAGGAGAGAGAAGGGCGAGAGAGAGAGAGGAGAGAGAAGGGCGAGAGAGAGAGAGGAGAGAGAAGGGCGAGAGAGAGAGAGGAGAGAGAAGGGCGAGAGAGAGAGAGAGGAGAGAGAAGGGCGAGAGAGAGAGAGGAGAGAGAAGGGCGAGAGAGAGAGAGGAGAGAGAAGGGCGAGAGAGAGAGAGGAGAGAGAAGGGCGAGAGAGAGAGAGGAGAGAGAAGGGCGAGAGAGAGAGAGGAGAGAGAAGGGCGAGAGAGAGAGAGAGAGAGAGAGGAGAGAGAAGGGCGAGAGAGAGAGAGAGAGGAGAGAGAAGGGCGAGAGAGAGAGAGAGAGAGAGAGAGAGAGAGAGAGAGGAGAGAGAAGGGCGAGAGAGAGAGAGAGAGAGAGAGAGAGAAGGGCGAGAGAGAGAGGAGAGAGAAGGGCGAGAGAGAGAGAGAGAGGAGAGAGAAGGGCGAGAGAGAGAGAGGAGAGAGAAGGGCGAGAGAGAGAGAGGAGAGAGAAGGGCGAGAGAGAGAGAGGAGAGAGAAGGGCGAGAGAGAGAGAGGAGAGAGAAGGGCGAGAGAGAGAGAGGAGAGAGAAGGGCGAGAGAGAGAGAGGAGAGAGAAGGGCGAGAGAGAGAGAGGAGAGAGAAGGGCGAGAGAGAGAGAGGAGAGAGAAGGGCGAGAGAGAGAGAGAGGAGAGAGAAGGGCGAGAGAGAGAGAGGAGAGAGAAGGGCGAGAGAGAGAGAGGAGAGAGAAGCGCGAGAGAGAGAGAGGAGAGAGAAGGGCGAGAGAGAGAGAGGAGAGAGAAGGGCGAGAGAGAGAGAGAGGAGAGAGAAGGGCGAGAGGAGAGAGAAGGGAGAGGGAGAGAGGAGAGAGAAGGGAGAGGGAGAGAGGAGAGAGAAGGGAGAGGTTGAGAATGGAAAGAGAGAGAAGGGAAAGGGAGAGAGAGAAGGGAGGTCAGGTGTTCAGGATATCCAAGCTTCAACACAGATGCTTTAATCAGTCCCTGCTTCAGCACAGGTGGCTCAATCAGGGTCTCTGTCTTCAAACAAGCCTCTGTTTGAGCCACTTGTGCTGAAGCTGGAAAATCCTGAAATTCAGACATGTTTCGTGGCTTAAGGACTTGAGTTGAGCAGCCATGTGTTCAAATTCTATTATACTTTTTATTTACATTTGCATCTAGAGTACTCTTTAGAAGCGGTTTGTCTCACTTCAGAGTGGCTAGGATAGGCCGCAAAAGCCATTGAGATTTACAGGGAAAAAAAGAGGCATAACAAACTAAGGCTGCCATCTCTTTATATCACAAGGTTACTCAGCAAACTTAACAGAAAAAACACAGAGAATACACAGAACTATGCAAAGAGCCACCCACAAACAGGGCTGGTTGATGATAAACCAATGAATACCATATTTCAAACCAAAGAAAAATTAACATGTACAGTATTTAAAGTACGTGAATGTGACCGCAATCACCGTTATGAATAGGTATATAGGATCAAACGACAGGTGCTCAAGGGGTATAGATATAATGTTTATCAGTGTTGATCAAAAAAGATTTGATCAGAAGAGTTCCCCTTATATACAGCACTCTATTGTCATTCGTATGGTAAAGGTAGACAACAATTGGTCTTGCAGTATATTACTGCAGATCTGTCAGGTTGGCCAGAATCACTGCGGATATCAGAAAATAATAAAATTTTATTAATTCTACATAGATAATTAAAAACACATATACATGATTAAAAATCCCTTTTTGTGGCTGATATGTAAATAGGATGAGGATTATTTGGATCTATTGCCATATATCATCATATCATGACTCTCAGAGTAATAACAGCAGGTCTGTAATTGATTTGTACAGCACCGACATTGTTTATTGCACTAAATCACGACGGCACGCCGAGATCTACCCCAGCTGCCGCCAGTAACAACCGCGCGCCGCCGCGTTTCCCCCACGCACCCCCCCTCCACTTCGCGCGCAATTTACCTCCCTTCCCGACACCGTACCCGGCTCCTGCTCTGCCCCTCTGCTTCCCCGCACCCCCGCTTACCTTCATTTGATCTCCAGGGGTGTCGGGGAAGCCTGGGGAAGACGGGGAAGACGGGCGCGCATGTTACTGTGACGTCACAGTGCGCCGCCACGCGCCGCGGCTACCCGCTTCCCAGCCGCATGGAGCCGGCGGCTTTTGCTTCAATAAGCAATGTCGCTACTGTATGTGGCTAGCTAGCAAACAAATTGGTCTTGCAGTATATTACTGCAGATCTGTCAGGTTGGCCAGAATCACTGCGGATATCAGAAAATAATAAAATTTTATTAATTCTACATAGATAATTAAAAACACATATACATGATTAAAAATCCCTTTTTGTGGCTGATATGTAAATAGGATGAGGATTATTTGGATCTATTGCCATATATCATCATATCATGACTCTCAGAGTAATAACAGCAGGTCTGTAATTGATTTGTATGTGGCTAGCTAGCAAACAAATTGGTCTTGCAGTATATTACTGCAGATCTGTCAGGTTGGCCAGAATCACTGCGGATATCAGAAAATAATAAAATTTTATTAATTCTACATAGATAATTAAAAACACATATACATGATTAAAAATCCCTTTTTGTGGTTGATATGTAAATAGGATGAGGATTATTTGGATCTATTGCCATATATCATCATATCATGACTCTCAGAGTAATAACAGCAGGTCTGTAATTGATTTGTATGTGGCTAGCTAGCAAACAAATTGGTCTTGCAGTATATTACTGCAGATCTGTCAGGTTGGCCAGAATCACTGCGGATATCAGAAAATAATAAAATGTTATTAATTCTACATAGATAATTAAAAACACATATACATGATTAAAAATCCCTTTTTGTGGCTGATATGTAAATAGGATGAGGATTATTTGGATCTATTGCCATATATCATCATATCATGACTCTCAGAGTAATAACAGCAGGTCTGTAATTGATTTGTATGTGGCTAGCTAGCAAACAAATTGGTCTTGCAGTATATTACTGCAGATCTGTCAGGTTGGCCAGAATCACTGCGGATATCAGAAAATAATAAAATTTTATTAATTCTACATAGATAATTAAAAACACATATACATTATTAAAAATCCCTTTTTGTGGCTGATATGTAAATAGGATGAGGATTATTTGAATCTATTGCCATATATCATCATATCATGACTCTCAGAGTAATAACAGCAGGTCTGTAATTGATTTGCATGTGGCTAGCTAGCAAACAAATTGGTCTTGCAGTATATTACTGCAGATCTGTCAGGTTGGCCAGAATCACTGCGGATATCAGAAAATAATAACATTTTATTAATTCTACATAGATAATTAAAAACACATATACATTATTAAAAATCCCTTTTTGTGGCTGATATGTAAATAGGATGAGGATTATTTGGATCTCTTGCCATATATCATCATATCATGACTCTCAGAGTAATAACAGCAGGTCTGTAATTGATTTGTATGTGGCTAGCTAGCAAACAAATGTTGGCAAAAATCACAGTTTGAGATCATATCATAACTCACAGAGTAATAACAGCAGGTCTGTAAATGTTTTGTATGTTATTAACTCGCAGATAGATACTTGCAAAATTCACCATTCAAACCACAATCACTGTCTAACATATATACTGGTATTGCTGCTCTGAATAGATAATTTACAGGGCAACTCTTCTGATCAAATCTTTTTTGATCAACTGATAAACATTTACAGTATTTACAATCTTTATCAGAACTCTTATAGAGACAATAAAAAGTGGATATATATACACACACACACACACACACACACACACACACACACACACACACACACACACATTACAGTATGTGGGTGTGTATGTGTGTATATTATCTCTAGGGGTAGTTGCTCTGGGCTATTTCATACACAAGAGCCCCACAAACAGGGGTGGTTGAGCCTTTCAGGTACAGACACATCTCAAATAAACACTGATACCTTATGAATATTTCTCTATTAAACAGAAAGTAATCAGCAGCTTTGTGCTTTTTCAGTAACAGACCCTCTTTAATCACAGAAGATTCCCAGAGATAAAAAAATAAAGCAACTTACTGTATTTGAGACACACACCACTCGGTTAAACACTTTGAATTAAAGCCCAGGCCCATCTGACATCACATGATCAGTGACCAATTAGAGAATTTGTAGCAGACAAAAAAACTACAGTGCCCATGAAGCTTTGCTGCAAACTCATCCTGGAGTTCAAGAGTTTACAATGATTGATGTCTTACAACTGGGAGTGAGACAAATTGTAACAAAAACTAAATGTATCTATTCTGCTTATTGTAATGTCAGTGTGTGTGTCTGAGGTCCAGGGATATGTCATTTAATTGTGTGTGTTTGTGTGTGTGTGTATGTGTGTGTGTCATCTTAAATCAATCTATTCTTAACAAATAAAAATATTTTACATGTACTAATTCTCTAATTTCTTTTAATTCACTATGAATTGACTGAATTATTTTAGTATTTTTCTCTCCGCTCTTAATTATTGCTTAATTATATATTTTTTCATGTTTGTGGTTCTGAATCCACACATTAGGAAGTATAGACAGTTGCTTTCTTTCTTTCTTGCTTTCTTGCTCTCTTGCACTCTTGCACTCTTGCACTCTTGCACTCTTGCACTCTTGCACTCTTGCACTCTTGCACTCTTGCACTCTTGTGGAGAGGGAGTGGCTCAGTGAGTAAAAGACACTGAGTGGCACTGAGAGTTTGAAGCCTGGGGCCTGGTTCAATTCCTGGTGTCAGATCCTTGTGACCTTGGGCAAGTCACTTTATCTCCCTGTGCCTCAGGCACCAAAAACATAGATTGTAAGCTCCATGGGGCAGGGACCTATATTATATTATTATAAATTATATTATTATATTATTGAGCATTTCCCATTTTAAATGCAAAATTACTAACTAATATGTTTTTCTCCTTGTGCTATGAAATGCCTTATTTGAATCCAAAACTCATTGTATGAGGATAGACGCCATTGATTTTTCTTTCATTATTGCACATATGAATGTACAGCTGCAGCAGCAGCGGCCTTTATTCGAACACTTCACGCTGTGTATACTTCAGAATACCCATGTAGTGGCACGTGATCTCTTCCAACCTTCCCGCCTTATCACCCACTATCACTGCTTACTGAATAGCAGTAGGCATTAAGTGCTTGATAAGTGGCTTATGAACGCTTACTGCATAGGCGTGTGTGTGTGTCTGTGTCTATCTGAGGTACTGAGATACAGTAGGTCATTTAATTGTGTGTGTGTGCATGTACAAACTAAAAAAAAGTAACAGTGTTATTATAGCAATTACCAGTGTTACAAATATAGAAGTGCAAATAGCTAAAATGTAAGGAATCTACCGTTTTTTTTAAAAAAGGGGGGGACTATTCCATTGTGCATTTCACTTAATGTGACTTATTACCTTGCAATTAGATTTCTAGATATCTCTTGTATTTTCTAGGGTTACTCTTTGGGAGTATGTGTGAGAGCAAGAGACGGGTTGAGTGAAAGAAATAGAGTGGGAGTCAGGGTGAAAAAATGGAGAGAAGGGAAAGTGAGAGAGAAGGGAATGTGAGATAGAAGGGAAAATGAGAGAGAAGGGAGAGGGAGAGAGAAGGGAGAGGGAGAGAGAGCAGAGGTAAAGAGTGGTGTTTAAAGCGGGGGCAGTTTTAGTCGGGGAAGTAAGGCAAGGGTCATATCGAGAGAGATAAAGGGGGAGTGAGTGATAAAGGGAGAGAGAAAGGGGGAGAGAATGAGCTCTTAAAACAGGACTGCTTTAATGTTTTTAAAGCCTAAGAAATCAGATCAACATACACTGAAAATGAAGGATTTTTTAAAACCGATCGAATTGGCAGAACCAGACTGAAACAGCTTCGTACAAAGCCTTTTTAGATACAGATTGGACATGCGAGAAGGGCTTGCAGCATAGCAAACCATGCCAATTCGCATCTACTGTAGAGTGCTCTTTCGAAGTGATTTGTCTCACTTCAGAGTTTCTAGACTAGGCCGCAAAATCCTTTACGGTGTACAGGAAAAAAGAGACATAAAATACCAAGTCTATTTCAAAACAATGAATGCAACTTAAAGACTCAACATATCTGGCTGATGAATGCAAGGGTTAAACCTGGGAATACTATATTTTCAGTGTGACATGACCCTATTAAGATGCATTTCTCAAGGTTTACAAGTTACTGTATGGTTATTTTGCTGTTTAAAGTTTTTCTACCTTTTTTTGTTTAATTTCTTGAAATTACCTATGTACTGGTAGGAAGATAAATGTTTGAACAGGGGTTCTCAACTCCAGTACTCAAGCCTGTCCAACAGGTCAGGTTTTCAGGATATCCCACCTTAAGCACATGTGGTTCCATCAGGGGCTCAGTTTTCAACCAAGCCTCTGATTGAGCCAAGATATATGACACATATTACTAATGCAGGAATAAGTCATCAGAAATAGGCCCCTTGTTCAAAACAATATAACCATTTTCTCCTGGGATGTTGGAAGCATTAATATGCCTGATGACGCCATATGCTGGGCACAATGACCGAGATAGCAGCTGAGAGAAAGAGCAGAGAATGTAATAGTGTTTAAAATTGTTTCCCAATAGCTCAGATATAGCGATCAGTGAAAGAACAGTGTCCCATCAGCCGTGGCTGGACTGGATGTCTTGCTCACAAGTGCTATGTAATGTGGAAAAATGTTGCACACCAAAAATCAAAATAAATCTGAGATACTAATACCAGTGGGAGTCCGAGTGAAAAAATGGAGAGAAGGGAGAGTGAGAGAGAAGGGAGCGAGAAGGGAGTGGGAGAGGGAGAAGAGGTAGAGAGAGGTGATTAAAGATTGATTAGTTTGAGTCAGGGGAAGTGAGGCAAGGGTCATATAGAAGGAGATAAAGGGGGAGTGAGTGATAAAGGGAGAGAGAAAAGTTGAGAGATAAAGGGGGAGAGAATGAGCACTAAAAACAGGACTGCTATAACGTCTTGAAAGCCTAAGAAATCAGATCAACATACATAGACCTGAAAATGGAGGATTTTTTAAACCGATCGAATTGGCAGAACCAGACTGAAACAGCTTCTTATCAGCCGTCTACCACTGAGATGTATATTCTTTCAGTGGTAGAGAATGTATCATACCCTCCATTAGCAGTGTCTGATTACAATGGCTGCAGTGAAAGAAGTTAGGGTTAGGGTATCCTGAAAACCTGGCCTGTTTGCGGCTCTCGAGGACTGGAACTGTGCAGGCCTGGCTTACAGCATAGCAAAGTAGGCCAATTCACATAAAGAGAGCTATTTAGAAGTGGTTTGCCTCACTTCAGAGTTACTAGAATAGGCCACAAAATCCTTTGCGGTGTACAGGAAAAAAGAGGCATAACATACCAAGGCTGCCATCTTTTAATATTACAAGGTTACTAGATGCTCTGCAGAATTTTATAAATGCAGTAATTAATTGAAGCCAACTAAAGTGTCACTAATTTTAAATATCTTGGCATTTGGTTTCACTCCCATTTAAAATTTGAGTTGCATATTGATAATCTGACATCCAAAATCATTGCCAAACTGGGTGTACTTTATAGGAACAAATCCTCCCTAGGCCAAGGTGCATGATGGGTTAACTTTTGTATCTTACAGACATGCTTAAATGTAGTTAGTACTGCATTGCTGTGAACAGGACACATAGTGGAAAGTTACCTTAATTAAGAGAAACTCTCCAGAGTTGTATGGGAGTCTCCTGGGCCCTCCCCTAGGTCATGCTTATAGTGCCAGCAACGCGACTGGCGAAGTGACGGGTGACGTCACCTGCGAAAGTTATAATTTAACTTTCGGGGATGTCGCTGGCGACATGGGCATTGATTGGTTCAGAGGCTGTCACATGTGGCGACAGCCTCTGAAAAATCTGATTTCCCCAGCTCCAAATTTTGAGTCGCCAGCGTTACTCCCGTCGCGTCGCACTTACTATAAGCGCTGCCTAACTGGGATGTATACTGAATGCCTGGATGTGTTCTCTGACACATTTGTACAGCAGAGAAATGTGCCAGACTCTCAACTGTGGCAAAGCTGATAGTATACTCAGGACTGCGTGCAGTAAAAATTGATCACATAATAGCAACTATTGGGAGTCCCCTGGTTGTTGATGACATCATGAGCGCTATCCTGAGTGTCATAGAATGCTGAAATATATCCAAAGCTATGTATCCAATAAATTGAGCAGAAAGAGATAGGGGAAACTGTCCAAGCATTGCTGGAGTCAGAGGTAATATGGACCGCAGCCAGTTTGTTCAACTATCTGGGCTGTGGAAATACCAGATGGGTAGTGTAGGGTGGCTGTGCACTGTAGAACCCTAAACACAGTAGTGCCACTGTTGGTCGCTGTCATCGCTGACGTAGTTACTTTGGTGGAACATATGCTGTGAAGTATGTATATACAATTATACCAAGGTACAAAAATAGGAGAATGAGAAAAGGAACATAGAGTAGTACGTCTTTGGCTAAGAGAAGAAGAAACCACTTGATTGTCTCTCTCTCTCTCTCTCTCTTTTTATATATATATAAAAATATAAAAAAGTGTAAAATGGGGGGGTTTGCGAGGTGTGAAATAGGCCTTGCAACACTACCATTTGAGTAAAAGTTGTGCCCTAAAAAAAATGTCATGGTAGGTGTGCTATGGGGTAGGGAGGGGGGCCTGATCCTTGCATTTGTCCTGGGCCCCAAGATTTCTGCTGGCGGCCCTACTGACAAGGGATTCCTCAAATTGGGCCCAGCAGAAGCTACTTCCCAAGCAAGCAATTGCCTTTTTATATTATTTGTTCTGCTTTTTACTATTATCAGTATATATATGTAACATCGCCAAAAGAAGGGTCGTGCGGTCACTGCTGTATTTCATCTCCTGTCTGCACCGCTGATAAGAGGCATAGAGGAATTTGTGAGGGCGGACCCTCGCTCTCGCAGAGGGGAGGGGTTTGATGTCTGTCTGTCTGTGTGTGTGTGTGTGTGAGAGGGAGAGAGAGAGTGTGTGTGTAAGAGGGAGAGTGTGTGTGTGTGTGTGTGTGTGTGTGTGTGTGTGTGTGTGTGTGTGTGTGTGTGTCACCCACCCTGTTTCCCTCTGTCTCACTTTCTGTCGCCCTCTGTCTCACTTTCTGTCACCCTCTGTCTCACTTTCTGTCACCCTCTGTTTCCCCCTGTCACCCTCTGTCTCACCCTGTCACCCTCTGTCTCACCCTGTCACCCTGTGTCACACCATGTCACCCATTTTCTCCCTGTCAACCTCTGTATCTCTCGGTATCACCCTGTCATTCTCTGTCTCACCCTGTCACCCTCTGCCTCACCCTGTCACCCTCTGCCTCACCCTATCTCACACACTCTCTGTGTCTCACACACTCTCTGTGTCTCACACACTCTCTGTGTCTCACACACTCTCTGTGTCACACACACACGCACACTCTCTCTGTGTCACACACACACTCTTAACAAGGACTAATTGTAGTATAATGTAATACAATAAATAAACATGTCAAAAACGAATGTTGTTCTTACTAGGAATTTATTCAATTTTTTTTAAAGCGGGCCTGGGGCGGGGCTAGGTGATGAGTAGATTTTTTTGTTCAGCGAGTAGATTTTTGGGTGATTTGTCAACCACAATATATATATATATATATGTAAGGGGGCCACTCCCGGCTTCCCTGATGTTCCTTTGCCCCTTGCCTTACCCCTGTGGCAGTGGGGGAAGGGGATGGCGACTTTTCCCAGTTGGCGCTGCTATCTGTGCCGGCGCCGTCGGGGGCCCTGATGCTCGAGCATGCGCAGATAGCCACAGCGGCCATGTTGTGTTTGGTGCGAGGTTCGCGCAATACGCAGAGGTTGGCAAGGGTAGTGGTGGCCATTACAAGTGTACAGGAGATCTGGTAGGTTGCGCAGGTGCAGTTATGTGTAGCGGTGGCCACTACAGCTTTGCACAGGTGCAGTAGAGACCGCGCACACAGTCCCCATAGGAAAGAGGTTCTGAGTGGACTACATCCCCCAGCAGCCTCTGGTGAATGCCCTATGTTCCCTGTCACCTGCAACCAACCAGCCACTGAGACTTGCAGATTCTCTGCAGCAGGGAATTTGATACATTGTTTTGTGCAGTCAGGAAGCAGACTGGGAAGCACGTGAGTGAGTGAGACTTAGGGGACAAAGGGGGAAAGAAGGTGGGCAGAGAGCTGCGAGATTCTGCCCTAGGCCAGAAATCCCCAGGCTAGAGTTGAGGCCCTGACTTCCCACTAGTGAGGGTGGGTGGTCACAGGGACAGGCCCTAGTACAGGAACCTGTCACTTTAGAGAGAGAGAGAAGTGAAGGAAGCAGAGACTGTCGCAGCACCATTACAGAGGTTTAGGATCAGACCTCTTCAAGCACAGCAGCAACCAACCGGGTGGGATCGCCCTGGAAGGTAACCCTGACGTATCTTCACCGTCGGATCCTTTGCGAAGTCTGTTTGCAGGTCCTAGCGCTGGAGCGCTCGGCAGGTAACATCCATAAGTGCACCAACTATAAATTAGTACATAGTGGCTGTGCAGTCACACACACACATACCTTATTTTGGGGGTGGGGTTGTGGTGTGGGGAGTTGGACATGGTGTGGGTACACGGTGAGGGGTTGCATCCTGCGAGACACGTGAGTTACTGTGTCTCCTAGAAGAGAGACACTTAATGTATGACATGCATAGTTATGTTACTGTTAGAAAAGTCACTGTTCTTTTATATGCTGTGTGCGTGATATTATATTATTGTCCTGTGAGGAACAACTCCCGCTCTGCTTGGAGCCATCACAGGTGGAGGCGCTGCACCATATAGTATTGTTCAGGAGGATACACCCCAGGCTCTCATTGGCGGAGGCTCAGGCCTCCTGTGAGCCTCACAGGTAAAGCACCACACTGGTAATACATATAGCTCCCCTCACATGCACCCTATCTGCGATTGGGTGGGGGAATATGGGTTACATATATATATTATATATATATAGTACCGACACACTTTATTCGAGTGTGGCCGGTACCGCAAGCCGGGAGATTTCCCGGCTTGCTAGTGGCCGCCCCTCGGCGTGCCGCGCGTCATAGACGCGCGGTCACGCGTCTTCGGGAGCGTGCGCCCCCTGCACGCGCGTCCAGGGGCTCCCCGAGGGAGCCCTGGTGTCCCGCGATCGCGGGACAGCGGCAGGGGGTTCCGGGGGACCCGGCGGACCCGGCAGCGGTAGGGAGAGCGCCCCGATCGGAGGGCGCTCTTCCGCTGCTTCGGCGCGCGCCCGTCACTCTCGGGCGCGCGCCAGGCTACTGCTGCGGCCAAGAACGGGCAAATGCTCGAATAAACTTGGCCGCAGCAGTATATATATATATATATATATATATATATATATATATATATATATATATATACTTATTATTAGGCTATAACTGCAGCACTGATTATTGTGCTACCTAGTTCTTGTTGGTTCTTAATAGATTGCTATGAGGGATATTGTTATATGCACTTATGATATAATACACCTCATTTAGCAATCAGGACGCCACACTCCATATATTTTAGCACCCTCCCCATCAGTTACATATGTTGCTGGTACCATGGTTTTTTACCTCACTACTTCTTATTGGGACTCACACTGGTACTGTCATTTAGCGCATGAATATTTATTTTGTTCTAACAAAATTAACACAGTATAGGAAAATATGCATTTGTCAGAGGGAAAGGCCAATAATCTGGAGTCAGGTCACCCTAATGTATATTAAAAATAAACACAGGCCTGTCTGATACTCCCTGATATTATAAAGTAAAGAGGCCACTCTATAATAAATATTTACACAGGCCTTTTTAAGTCTGTCCCTAATAATCTGTAATCAGGAGGTCATTATAAGTGTTAAAACAGTAGTGGTACTGTGATATTAAAGTGACAATCCCATACAAGTTTAATTCAGCCCAAATCCACACAATAATGTTAATAAATGCATTATAAATATCACATGACCATATGTATACTGACTTAGTTCATGGCTGTGTTATTACATCATTACATGTGTAATTAAATCCGTGACATTCTCAGGCTCCCCCCTTCTGTGACAATCATACAGCCGGGCCGTTACATTGCAGCACACTAATCCCGCCCCTAGTGACATCACCTGATCAGTAACCAGTCAGAGAAGCTAGCAGGCAAAGAACTACATTTCCCACAATGCACCTCGTGGAGTGTGGCTAGCAGCTACACCTTCTCTCACTAGTTTGTCTCCTGCGAGCTTCCGTACACAGCGTCTTGTTAGAGTGGGGCGTGGACATGTGTAAACTTCAATGGTGGGAAAATGAGACAGTTTTAGCTGCTAGCTGAGCAGTGGTACAGCGCTCTGTAGAAGGCGCTCTCAGTCGGGTGAGTGATTTTTCAATGTGTGTGTTTATTTCATTTCTCATTTTACTTTCACTTTAAGTACTGCATGCTTATTTTTTTCTTTGGGCATTTAGAGATTTAAGTGCTCCGTGAGCCGAGTCCTCCATTGAAGGAGGAGCTATGAGGCCAACCTATCACAGCTACTGTACCATCTTCAGTTGCTTTCAGTATACTGATTAATCCACGGCACAGAATATGCAACTTCAAATACATCTATCAACTGTCTATATGTTAAGCCCCCGGACAAGCAAGTGGTGAAACATGCATGTCAGGACTTGTCTGTCTCATCTAGGATGTGGTGGTGATCTCAGCTGTTTCTCCTTCTCTCCGCTGAATCTTGCAGTCTGTGCTCCAAGCAACCCTGGGAGCATGTGCTGAGACTCACTCTCCCTGAACCTACGAGCAGTTAAGCTGTGGATATATGCTATCACTCTGCTGGACACTTTGCTGTACACTCAGGACTGGTCTAAGTACTTTTGCTACCTATTTTGGCTTGTTAGTTATATCTGCCAATTTTTTGCTCATCTGTGTGTTTCATATCTATAGGCTTGGATCATATTACTAACTTATATAATTAACTTATTCATTTCCTTGCTTGTTAGTTATACACTAGTTTCATACAAGCACTTCACACAGGGGGCTTCAACTTAGGTAGTACTTGACCGGCCGGTCTGAGTGTTCTCATTTCCATATATTTCTTGCCTCTACACTTTATTTACACACTTTGTACTTATTACTGCAGTGTAGCATTTTTCCCCACACCTTAAGGTTCAGTTTATAACAGCTTTGTAGGTCACCACTGCTCCTCATTTTAACCATTTATGTGTATGTGATTAATAAACCTTTATTGATACAATTTGTGTATGTTAGAGTGCTATTCAGGGGATTCTTTTTTTCTGTGTTAGTTTTCATATATATATGTGTGTGTGTGTGTGTGTGTGTGTGTGTGTGTGTGTGTGTGTATATATGTATATATTTATGTATATATATTTGTGTGTGTGTGACCTTGGGCAAGTCACTTCATATCCTCTGTGCCTCAGGCACCAATGTCATAGATTGTAAGCTCTATGGGGCAGGGACTTGTGTCTGCAAAATGTCTCTGTATAGCGCTACGTAAAACTAGCAGCGCTTTAAAAGAACATGCTGTTATTATTATTATATATAAATGTGTATGTATTTATTTATATAGCACTATTAATGTATATAGCGTTTCACAGTAGTAATACATGTGAAAATCCTATAAATAACAAATACAAATATCAGGTCATGGGAATAAGTGATTTGGACATAAAAGTAACATTTCGGAAGTGTGGACAACTAATACATCTTGTAGATTGCCTTTACAGTGTGATGTCATTGATTCAGTAGATTGTGTGCAGACCAGGACTGCAGTACAGTGTCACTCACATGGATGACTTGCGTGGTAGAAGCTCAAGAACAAGGATGTCAAACTCCAGTCCTCGAGGGCAGCAAACAGGCCAGGTTTCCAGGATATCCCTACTGAAAACCTGGCCTGTTTGGGACCCTCGAGGACTGGAGTTTGACATGCATGCTCTAGACGGAGCACAGCTGTGGGTGGGAGGTGGATTTGCTTTGCATCAAATGGTTTGGAGCAAGGTTTATTGTATGTATTATCATAATAACAATGCAATGCTTAACTTTTATTTCAGGAGGGATGACTGCAGAACAGAAGTGAATATTGAAGCCATGTGTTCCTTTTCTTGCAAAAGAGAAAATTTGAAGGACAGTTGAACAGAATGAAAATTACTACACAGAGACAGATAAGCAATGTGTATATTTCTCATTTACCATTTAGTATTTGTCGTTTTATTGACTCCACACAATCCGGCTGCTACGGGTTTCACATTGAACATTTTCATCTCTACTCTACCCCTTCCTGTGATCTGAACCATGCAAGTTTTCATTGATTCAATACATCATGAGTAGAGTGTGGCTACAGTATGAAGTAAAGACCCAAGGACCACATCTACTACCATTCATAACAAGAACATGTGCAGTAGCGCACAGCTGCAGTTCTATGTGATTGTTATGAAAGGTTGAGGTGGTTCAATTCTATGAATCTGGTGTGGGATGGACCATGTTTGCATCACATGGTTTCATCTAGGCCAGTAGATTATATAACTCTCAGTACAGGTTACACATGGCATCAGTATTAGTGATGTAAAGAGGAGGAAAGCTTCAATGTGGAGAACAAAGCCAAGTAATGTTGAAGTTACTCCTTTTACCATTTACTTGGTCAGTCTGTACTGTCTACTCCCCACACAGCTGCTAAGGATCTTCCATTTTAAATACTTTCACCTCCTATTCTGCACTGCTTTGCTGCCCATTATTTAGACATGCGTTCCAGTCATGTTTACCACTCTGAATCTCTCTGCAGTCATTGATTCAGCACATCATGGGTAGAGCATGGCTACAGATACAGAAAGCTTTTATTATTTTACCGGCTGATCATCCATAATATTGCATTAAAACATAGAATATCACTTAATTTCCAAAAGATTCAGTGATGCTGATAATGCAGAATCTCACAACATTTCCCATCATAATGCCATAATGCACCAGAGGAAGAAATAATCCTTGCTATATCTGTACATTGTGTGACGTATTACCTCCATGACCATTGATAGCAAGTACATCTTCTGTATAGAGCGGCTGTGTTATGATGCAGTTATTGATCATCATTGACATAATCACAAGAATCTTATGCAAAGGGAAATTGTCCGCAGCGAAGTGAGATGTGTGCCTGTTTTAAGTCCTCCAGCTTAACGCCCCTACACCTCCCACTACACAGACATACTTACTTATGCATACACTGACATCTGGCATACCTACACACACCCCAGGGCCACTTCCTTCCCCTGATGTCAGGGAGAGGATGGGCATGCAGAGTGCAGTAAGTCTCCACGTTACTCTGGCCAACAGTCTTGGCCTACCCCCAGCATCTGTCACCCACAACATCTGTTCCCTCCTTGTAAAGTGCTGAACTATCTCACCTGGGTCAGTGCTATAGCTGATCACAGTGCCCGATCATGATGTCACTGTGACAGGCAGCAGTGCAGATTGACCGGTCAATCAATGCAGTGCCGCACTAAATGAGATTTCCGTGCCCCCTGTCAGGTTACTCCCTGGGCAGTGACCCTGCTCACCCCCTCCCCTAGTTCCACCTCTGACCACAATTATCTCTCTTGGAGAGTGTAGCAAATTGGTGTTGGTGGAATCTCACCTCTGCCATGCATGGTCACAATCTGGGCACAGGACCCAAATAGTGGGCAATGTGGCACTTCTTACAGTAGAGAATAAGTAACTATATTCTTTACTTGTGTATTAAGGACCTTATTTGCATTAAAATTCAGTCCCCATGGGACCAAGACTTTCTGGCTTACTGAACAAAGTGGAATTGTTTCGTAGAGGGTGGAGAATTGTATTTTATCTGAAATTACCCCCTCTGCACAAAATACAAACAATTATACACATACATGTACCTTGTGGAAGTTGTTGCCCTCTATCTTCCTGTGGTCTCTCCCTGTTTCTCACCGTGCCTCCTCCCATTTCCTTGCACCTCTGCGTCTCCGCATATATCCCTATACTCAGAGCCGGCTCCGGTCAGTGACATGGGATGCCCAAATATGAGCATATCCATACATGGGCATCCATGCCACTGACCGGAGCCCACTCTGTTGCGGATATGGAGAGAGACTGGGAGATTTACATCCCCTTATAATTCATATGGTGCATAGTACCGGCACGTATTGTTTTACCGTTACTGTGTACCTTCCTACTTTCACACTGGTACAGTATGTGCTGCAGTGGGACTGAGAGGGATATATTGGTAACACATAGTTATTGTTGGGGGAATTCAATCCATTTTGAAAATAGTAATGCAATGTTTTATACTTTTTTTTTTGCAGTAATGAAGAATGAAAAAGTTCTGTTAAAATTGAATTGGAGGTGAACTGGAATCATCATCAACTCTGCACCAGTGTGAATTGATGTTCTTTAATGTTCTGATAAGGTACATGCAACATCTCTTCCTCAACCCCTACACCACTCTCTGCCTCTTGCCTCTCTCTCTCCACCTCCCTGCTAAGCGTATTAACCCATCTAATGTAATCCACATTCCATGTCTCACTTTACTCTTCACTTCTCACGTGCCCTCTGGAATGTCTGCTCTCTGACTAACAAGGTCTATTTGTACATGACCTATTCTGCTCTCATCATCCACCACTTCTCATTCCCCTCACCCCTGTCCTACTCGATACCTCAGCTTAATTGAACTCTCTCCTCTGACATCTACCCTTATCTCTAACCTCTCCTCACTTTCTGCTTAAACTAACTATCTTGTTAACTTTTACAATGCTATCATCTCCTCCTCCTCCCTCCTCCCTCCTCCATTATATATTTATATGCCCCTTCTAGGCTCTGACACACTCATCCCTCTAAGGCCATGATTATCATGGGCACATGCTTGGTCATCCACAGTGCGTGCGAGCGATGCAGAGCCGCCTCGGACCTCAGTGCAGGGATTGCTGCATACCCCAGCATCTGTCACCCACAAACAATACACACACTAATACTCCCCACAATACACACTATAATACCTCCTCAATACTAATCTCTCCAATAATATTATAGCTCCAAACACAATATACACAACACCCTTACACAAGATACACAATCTAGTACTCTCCTCTGCACCTCTACACACAATATAATACTCCCACACACACAATATACACACTACCCTCCTACCCCCATAAAATACAACCAATAATACACACACACTTTGTGGATGTTGGGACCAGCTCCCGGCATGCACCAGTGAAAGAGAGAGGCCCGCAGAAGCTCGGAAGAACTCCCTCCATCCGTGCCTTCCTCCGTTTCACATCTTCTCCCTGTCTCTCTCCCTCCCTTTCCTTGCATCTCCCTGCGTCTTTACGTATACCCAGTCAGTGACGGCTCTGGTCACGTGATGCCTTAATATGGGCTTATCCATATATGTTCATCCACGTCACTAATGTGATGCCCGCACTGTTGCGGAGCTGGTACTTACGACGCGCACTTATTGTTTTTTCAGTAATGCGTACCTGACTCTACCGGCCTACTTTCAACACTAGTACAATAAGTGCTTCACTACGAGTGAGTGGGGAATATTGGCATCACACAGTCACTGTTGAATATGCCATTCAATCCATTTTGAAAATAGTAATGCAATGTGGTTTTGTTTTGTTTGCTTTTTGCAGTAATGAAGAATGGATAAGTTATATTAAAATTAAATTGGAGGGGAACTGGATTCAGCATTTCATCATGAACTCTGCACTTGTGAGAATTTACCTTCTTGAATGCCCTGAGAGGTACACGCAACTTTAAGACTATAATCTGCTGTGCAAGCTTTTCATGCTATACCTCCCCCTCAGGTTTTGATTTATACATTTGCTCCCTCAAGTCATGTCCTCTAATATTTGAAAGCTCTCTCCTAGCATTTTCTCTCTACCACAGAACGTCATCCCAATGTAACCTCTCTCTTGTTCTCTCTGCTTGCTGTTTCCTCACTTTTCTGTTAAACTTTTCTAATTTCTCTAACTTCCACACTCCTGCTTTTATCCACATGTTCTCCTCTTTCCTTCCCCTACCTTTGCATGTGTCTACACACTGCACCATTTGTACAGACCTCTATTGCAGCTATTTCTGCACTGCTCAATGAAAAGCACTCATGTACATCCTATTCTCTGCGCCCCCTCTCTCTCTGCGCCCCCTCTCTCTCTGCGCCCCCTCTCTCTCTGCGCCCCCTCTCTCTCTGCGCCCCCTCTCTCTCTGCGCCCCCTCTCTCTCTGCGCCCCCTCTCTCTCTGCGCTCCCTCTCTCTCTGCGCCCCCTCTCTCTCTGCGCCCCCTCTCTCTCTGCGCCCCCTCTCTCTCTGCGCCCCCTCTCTCTCTGCGCCTATCTGTCTCTCTCTACACCTATCTCTGTGTCTCCTTCTATGTTTGCTGATGTGTGGGATATCTCTTATAATCTTGAACCTGCTCATATACACATCGGGCCTCCCTGCCTCTGCCTCCCTGCTAAGAGTGTTAACCTATCTAATGTAATCCACATTCCTTTCCTTACTTTTCTCTTCCCTTCTCCTATGCCCTCTGGAATGTCCGTTCTCTGACTAACAAGGCTCTAGTTGTACATGACCTCTTCTGCTCTCATCATTCACAATCAGTCATTCCCCTCACCCCATCTTACCTGTCCCACTGATTTTCCTCTGCTTAATTAAACTCTCCTCTGACATCTACTCTAACCTCTCTGCTCTCTCTCTCTCTTTCTGCTTAAACTGACAATCTTATTAACTCTTACAATGCTATCCTCTATATGCCCCTTCAAGCTCTGACACACACGTCCCTCTAACCCACACCCTTGGCTAAATTCCCAAACATGTTCATCACACTTCCACTCACTGTTCTTAATGCCTATGAAGGAAATCTCACACTTGATGTTTGATTTTTCTACAGTAAAAATGTCTCCAGTCCTGTATAAAGCTGCTCTCTGGGGCCAAACCACACTACTTTTTTTTCCACATTCATCAACACACAAATTTAATTTACGCTGTCTTTTTTTCCCCTGTATTTGACTCCCTCCACTAACCTTCTTCTCACACTTGCCATCCTTCCTTCACTTCTCCTCAAGCATTTGACTACTTCAGAGGCAAGGTGGATGCCACCCACAAGGAGATTCCTTCTGTCCCTTCCCCCTTCTCTCCTTCTACCTAATTCTCCTTCTGCATTTGACTCCTTTTCTTCTCTTACAGAGCTGGAAGCTAATCATCTTCTCTTCTCCCTCTACCACATGCCCTCTAGATCGTATCCCCTCACACCTTACTGCATCTCTTAGTCCCCACTCTCACCCACATCTTCAAGTCCTCCCTATTCTCTGGCTCTTTACCCTCTTACTTTAAGCCTGTAGTGGTCACCCTTTTCTCAGAAACAACCTACACCCTATGTGCCTTACTAACTACCGCCCTATATCCCTCCTGCTGTTTGTCTCCTAATTGCTAGAATGTCAACATTCTTAAATCACATGCCCTCCTGGATCCTTTACAACCTGCCTTTCGTACAGCTCGTTCTACAGACTGTGCTTAAAGCAAATTCCCAAGGTCACTTTTCCCTACTAATCCTACTTGATCTATCTGCTGCGTTTGATGCTCTCAATCACTCTCCTCCTTCATATTCTAAACTCTCTCTTGGTATCCGTAACACAGTTCTATCCTGGTTTTCATCATAACTTTCCTGTCACACATTCTCCATCTCTGTTGCTAACATGTCTTCGTCTTCTATTGATCTGTCTGTGGGTATACATCAGGGCTCTGTTCTGAGATCTCTCTTTCTCTCTACATACTATCATTTGGTGACCTCATCAACTCTTTGTGACAATCCTATAAATAACAAATACAAATATCAGGTCATGGGAATAAGTGATTTGGACATAAAAGTAACATTTCGGAAGTGTGGACAACTAATACATCTTGTAGATTGCCTTTACAGTGTGATGTCATTGATTCAGTAGATTGTGTGCAGACCAGGACTGCAGTACAGTGTCACTCACATGGATGACTTGCGTGGTAGAAGCTCAAGAACAAGGATGTCAAACTCCAGTCCTCGAGGGCAGCAAACAGGCCAGGTTTTCAGGATATCCCTACTGAAAACCTGGCCTGTTTGGGACCCTCGAGGACTGGAGTTTGACATGCATGCTCTAGAAGGAGCACAGCTGTGGGTGGGAGGTGGATTTGCTTTGCATCAAATGGTTTGGAGCAAGGTTTATTGTATGTATTATCATAATAACAATGCAATGCTTAACTTTTATTTCAGGAGGGATGACTGCAGAACAGAAGTGAATATTGAAGCCATGTGTTCCTTTTCTTGCAAAAGAGAAAATTTGAAGGACAGTTGAAGAGAAGGAAAATTACTACACAGAGACAGATAAGCAATGTGTATATTTCTCATTTACCATTTAGTATTTGTCGTTTTATTGACTCCACACAATCCGGCTGCTACGGGTTTCACATTGAATATTTTCATCTCTACTCTACCCCTTCCTGTGATCTGAACCATGCAAGTTTTCGTTGATTCAATACATCATGAGTAGAGGGTGGCTACAGTATGAAGTAAAGACCCAAGGACCACATCTACTACCATTCATAACAAGAACATGTGCAGTAGCGCACAGCTGCAGTTCTATGTGATTGTTATGAAAGGTTGAGGTGGTTCAATTCTATGAATCTGGAGTGGGATGGATCCTGTTTGCATCATATGGTTTCATCTAGGCCAGTAGATTATATAACTCTCAGTACAGGTTACACATGGCATCAGTATTAGTGATTTAAAGAGGAGGAAAGCTTCAATGTGGAGAACAAAGCCAAGTAATGTTGAAGTTACTCCTTTTACCGTTTACTTGGTCAGTCTGTACTGTCTACTCCCCACACAGCTGCTAAGGATCTTCCATTTTAAATACTTTCACCTCCTATTCTGCACTGCTTTGCTGCCCATTATTCAGAGATGCGTTCCAGTCATGTTTACCACTCTGAATCTCTCTGCAGTCATTGGTTCAGCACATCATGGGTAGAGCATGGCTACAGATACAGCAAGCTATTATTATTTTACCGGCTGATCATCCATAATATTGCATTAAAACATAGAATATCACTTAATTTCCAAAAGATTCAGTGATGCTGATAATGCAGAATCTCACAACATTTCCCATCATAATGCCATAATGCACCAGTGGGAGAAATAATCCTTGCTATATCTGTACATTGTGTGACGTATTACCTCCATGACCATTGAGAGCAAGTACATCTTCTGTATAGAGCGGCTGTGTTATGATGCAGTTATTGATCATCATTGACATAATCACAAGAATCTTATGCAAAGGGAAATTGTCCGCAGCGAAGTGAGATTTCAGCCCCCAAACGTCTGTAATATTAATGCAATGTCTTACTTTTGTTGCAGTGAACACTGAAGAGACGGATCTACTACAACACTGTACAGGATGAGCATACGCTACAAGCAGCAAAATGATCTTGCAGTTGACAGTATGTTGTTCTGGTAATGTGCACAATTATTATTTATGGGCTACACACCACAGTGCTGGACATATTCTGTTAACTTCAACTCTACTCCTAACATGGAGATGTCTTCCTGGTGTTACTGATTCAGTACATCATATGCACAGTGTGGTTATGATATGATGGATTGATTTAATGAACCCACCAACCAATGATGACATCTGCATCATCTTCTGTAAAGTGCAGCTACAGCATGATATTATCAGCATTTGGTGCGGTATAATCAGAGGTATCTATGTGCTTTTGTGCCTGTTTTAAGTCCTCCAGCTTAACGCCCCTACACCTCCCACTACACAGGCATACTTACTTATGCATACACTGACATCTGGCATACCTACACACACCCCAGGGCCACTTCCTTCCCCTGATGTCAGGGAGAGGATGGGCATGCAGAGTGCAGTAAGTCTCCACGTTACTCTGGCCAACAGTCTTGGCCTACCTCCAGCATCTGTCACCCACAACATCTGTTCCCTCCTTGTAAAGTGCTGAACTATCTCACCTGGGTCAGTGCTATAGCTGATCACAGTGCCCGATCAGGATGTCACTGTGACAGGCAGCAGTGCAGATTGACCGGTCAATCAATGCAGTGCCGCAACATATGCACTAAATGAGATTTCCGTGCCCCCAGTCAGGTTACTCCCTGGGCAGTGACCCTGCTCACACCCTCCCCTAGTTCCACCTCTGATCACAATTATCTCTCTTGGAGAGTGTAGCAAATTGGAGTTGGGGGAATCTCACCTCTGCCATGCATGGTCACAATCTGGGCACAGGACCCAAATAGTGGGCAATGTGGCACTTCTTACAGTAGAGAATAAGTAACTTTATTCTTTACTTGTGTATTAAGGACCTTATTTGCATTAAATTCAGTCCACATGGGACCAAGACTTTCTGGCTTACTGAACAAAGTGGAATTGTTTCGTAGAGGGTGGAGAATTGTATTTTATCTGAAATTACCCCCTCTGCACAAAATACAAACAATTATACCCATACAAGTACCTTGTGGAAGTTGTTGCCCTCTATCTTCCTGTGGTCTCTCCCTGTTTCTCACCGTGCCTCCTCCCATTTCCTTGCACCTCTGCGTCTCCGCATATATCCCTATACTCAGAGCCGGCTCCGGTCAGTGACATGGGATGCCCAAATATGAGCATACCCATATATGGGCATCCATGCCACTGACCGGAGCCCGCTCTGTTGCGGATATGGAGAGAGACTGGGAGATTTACATCCCCTTATAATTCATATGGTGCATAGTACCGGCACGTATTGTTTTACCGGTACTGTGTACCTTCCTACTTTCACACTGGTACAGTATATGCTGCAGTGGGACTGAGAGGGATATATTGGTAACACATAGTCATTGTTGGGGGAATTCAATCCATTTTGAAAATAGTAATGAAATGTTTTTAACTTTTCTTTTTTTTCAGTAATGAAGAATGAAACATTTCTGTTAAAATTGAATTGGAGGTGAACTGGATTCATCATCAACTCTGCACCAGTGTGAATTGATGTTCTTTAATGTTCTGATAAGGTACATGCAACATCTCTTCCTCAACCCCTGCACCACTCTCTGCCTCTTGCCTCTCTCTCTCCACCTCCCTGCTAAGCGTATTAACCCATCTAATGTAATCCACATTCCATGTCTCACTTTACTCTTCACTTCTCACGTGCCCTCTGGAATGTCTGCTCTCTGACTAACAAGGTCTATTTGTACATGACCTATTCTGCTCTCATCATCCACCACTTCTCATTCCCCTCACCCCTGTCCTACTCGATACCTCAGCTTAATTGAACTCTCTCCTCTGACATCTACCCTTATCTCTAACCTCTCCTCACTTTCTGCTTAAACTAACTATCTTGTTAACTTTTACAATGCTATCATCTCCTCCTCCTCCCTCCTCCCTCCTCCATTATATATTTATATGCCCCTTCTAGGCTCTGACACACTCATCCCTCTAAGGCCATGATTATCATGGGCACATGCTTGGTCATCCACAGTGCGTGCGAGCGATGCAGAGCCGCCTCGGACCTCAGTGCAGGGATTGCTGCATACCCCAGCATCTGTCACCCACAAACAATACACACACTAATACTCCCCACAATACACACTATAATACCTCCTCAATACTAATCTCTCCAATAATATTATAGCTCCAAACACAATATACACAACACCCTTACACAAGATACACAATCTAGTACTCTCCTCTGCACCTCTACACACAATATAATACTCCCACACACACAATATACACACTACCCTCCTACCCCCATAAAATACAACCAATAATACACACACACTTTGTGGATGTTGGGACCAGCTCCCGGCATGCACCAGTGAAAGAGAGAGGCCCGCAGAAGCTCGGAAGAACTCCCTCCATCCGTGCCTTCCTCCGTTTCACATCTTCTCCCTGTCTCTCTCCCTCCCTTTCCTTGCATCTCCCTGCGTCTTTACGTATACCCAGTCAGTGACGGCTCTGGTCACGTGATGCCTTAATATGGGCTTATCCATATATGTTCATCCACGTCACTAATGTGATGCCCGCACTGTTGCGGAGCTGGTACTTACGACGCGCACTTATTGTTTTTTCAGTACTGCGTACCTGACTCTACCGGCCTACTTTCAACACTAGTACAATAAGTGCTTCACTACGAGTGAGTGGGGAATATTGGCATCACACAGTCACTGTTGAATATGCCATTCAATCCATTTTGAAAATAGTAATGCAATGTGGTTTTGTTTTGTTTGCTTTTTGCAGTAATGAAGAATGGATAAGTTATATTAAAATTAAATTGGAGGGGAACTGGATTCAGCATTTCATCATGAACTCTGCACTTGTGAGAATTTACCTTCTTGAATGCCCTGAGAGGTACACGCAACTTTAAGACTATAATCTGCTGTGCAAGCTTTCGTGCTATACCTCCCCCTCAGGTTTTGATTTATACATTTGCTCCCTCAAGTCATGTCCTCTAATATTTGAAAGCTCTCTCCTAGCATTTTCTCTCTACCACAGAACGTCATCCCAATGTAACCTCTCTCTTGTTCTCTCTGCTTGCTGTTTCCTCACTTTTCTGTTAAACTTTTCTAATTTCTCTAACTTCCACACTCCTGCTTTTATCCACATGTTCTCCTCTTTCCTTCCCCTACCTTTGCATGTGTCTACACACTGCACCATTTGTACAGACCTCTATTGCAGCTATTTCTGCACTGCTCAATGAAAAGCACTCATGTACATCCTATTCTCTGCGCCCCCTCTCTCTGCGCCCCCTCTCTCTCTGCGCCCCCTCTCTCTCTGCGCCCCCTCTCTCTCTGCGCCCCCTCTCTCTCTGCGCCCCCTCTCTCTCTGCGCCCCCTCTCTCTCTGCGCCTATCTGTCTCTCTCTACACCTATCTCTGTGTCTCCTTCTATGTTTGCTGATGTGTGGGATATCTCTTATAATCTTGAACCTGCTCATATACACATCGGGTCTCCCTGCCTCTGCCTCCCTGCTAAGAGTGTTAACCTATCTAATGTAATCCACATTCCTTTCCTTACTTTTCTCTTCCCTTCTCCTATGCCCTCTGGAATGTCCGTTCTCTGACTAACAAGGCTCTAGTTGTACATGACCTCTTCTGCTCTCATCATTCACAATCAGTCATTCCCCTCACCCCATCTTACCTGTCCCACTGATTTTCCTCTGCTTAATTAAACTCTCCTCTGACATCTACTCTAACCTCTCTGCTCTCTCTCTCTCTTTCTGCTTAAACTGACAATCTTATTAACTCTTACAATGCTATCCTCTATATGCCCCTTCAAGCTCTGACACACACGTCCCTCTAACCCACACCCTTGGCTAAATTCCCAAACATGTTCATCACACTTCCACTCACTGTTCTTAATGCCTATGAAGGAAATCTCACACTTGATGTTTGATTTTTCTACAGTAAAAATGTCTCCAGTCCTGTATAAAGCTGCTCTCTGGGGCCAAACCACACTACTTTTTTTTCCACATTCATCAACACACAAATTTAATTTACGCTGTCTTTTTTCCCCTGTATTTGACTCCCTCCACTAACCTTCTTCTCACACTTGCCATCCTTCCTTCACTTCTCCTCAAGCATTTGACTACTTCAGAGGCAAGGTGGATGCCACCCACAAGGAGATTCCTTCTGTCCCTTCCCCCTTCTCTCCTTCTACCTAATTCTCCTTCTGCATTTGACTCCTTTTCTTCTCTTACAGAGCTGGAAGCTAATCATCTTCTCTTCTCCCTCTACCACATGCCCTCTAGATCGTATCCCCTCACACCTTACTGCATCTCTTAGTCCCCACTCTCACCCACATCTTCAATTCCTCCCTATTCTCTGGCTCTTTACCCTCTTACTTTAAGCCTGTAGTGGTCACCCTTTTCTCAGAAACAACCTACACCCTATGTGCCTTACTAACTACCGCCCTGTATCCCTCCTGCTGTTTGTCTCCTAATTGCTAGAATGTCAACATTCTTAAATCACATTCCCTCCTGGATCCTTTACAACCTGCCTTTCGTACAGCTCGTTCTACAGACTGTGCTTAAAGCAAATTCCCAAGGTCACTTTTCCCTACTAATCCTACTTGATCTATCTGCTGCGTTTGATGCTCTCAATCACTCTCCTCCTTCATATTCTAAACTCTCTCTTGGTATCCGTAACACAGTTCTATCCTGGTTTTCATCATAACTTTCCTGTCACACATTCTCCATCTCTGTTGCTAACATGTCTTCGTCTTCTATTGATCTGTCTGTGGGTATACATCAGGGCTCTGTTCTGAGATCTCTCTTTCTCTCTACATACTATCATTTGGTGACCTCATCAACTCTTTGTGACAATCCTATAAATAACAAATACAAATATCAGGTCATGGGAATAAGTGATTTGGACATAAAAGTAACATTTCGGAAGTGTGGACAACTAATACATCTTGTAGATTGCCTTTACAGTGTGATGTCATTGATTCAGTAGATTGTGTGCAGACCAGGACTGCAGTACAGTGTCACTCACATGGATGACTTGCGTGGTAGAAGCTCAAGAACAAGGATGTCAAACTCCAGTCCTCGAGGGCAGCAAACAGGCCAGGTTTTCAGGATATCCCTACTGAAAACCTGGCCTGTTTGGGACCCTCGAGGACTGGAGTTTGACATGCATGCTCTAGAAGGAGCACAGCTGTGGGTGGGAGGTGGATTTGCTTTGCATCAAATGGTTTGGAGCAAGGTTTATTGTATGTATTATCATAATAACAATGCAATGCTTAACTTTTATTTCAGGAGGGATGACTGCAGAACAGAAGTGAATATTGAAGCCATGTGTTCCTTTTCTTGCAAAAGAGAAAATTTGAAGGACAGTTGAAGAGAAGGAAAATTACTACACAGAGACAGATAAGCAATGTGTATATTTCTCATTTACCATTTAGTATTTGTCGTTTTATTGACTCCACACAATCCGGCTGCTACGGGTTTCACATTGAATATTTTCATCTCTACTCTACCCCTTCCTGTGATCTGAACCATGCAAGTTTTCGTTGATTCAATACATTATGAGTAGAGGGTGGCTACAGTATGAAGTAAAGACCCAAGGACCACATCTACTACCATTCATAACAAGAACATGTGCAGTAGCGCACAGCTGCAGTTCTATGTGATTGTTATGAAAGGTTGAGGTGGTTCAATTCTATGAATCTGGAGTGGGATGGATCCTGTTTGCATCATATGGTTTCATCTAGGCCAGTAGATTATATAACTCTCAGTACAGGTTACACATGGCATCAGTATTAGTGATTTAAAGAGGAGGAAAGCTTCAATGTGGAGAACAAAGCCAAGTAATGTTGAAGTTACTCCTTTTACCATTTACTTGGTCAGTCTGTACTGTCTACTCCCCACACAGCTGCTAAGGATCTTCCATTTTAAATACTTTCACCTCCTATTCTGCACTGCTTTGCTGCCCATTATTCAGAGATGCGTTCCAGTCATGTTTACCACTCTGAATCTCTCTGCAGTCATTGGTTCAGCACATCATGGGTAGAGCATGGCTACAGATACAGCAAGCTATTATTATTTTACCGGCTGATCATCCATAATATTGCATTAAAACATAGAATATCACTTAATTTCCAAAAGATTCAGTGATGCTGATAATGCAGAATCTCACAACATTTCCCATCATAATGCCATAATGCACCAGTGGGAGAAATAATCCTTGCTATATCTGTACATTGTGTGACGTATTACCTCCATGACCATTGAGAGCAAGTACATCTTCTGTATAGAGCGGCTGTGTTATGATGCAGTTATTGATCATCATTGACATAATCACAAGAATCTTATGCAAAGGGAAATTGTCCGCAGCGAAGTGAGATTTCAGCCCCCAAACGTCTGTAATATTAATGCAATGTCTTACTTTTGTTGCAGTGAACACTGAAGAGACGGATCTACTACAACACTGTACAGGATGAGCATACGCTACAAGCAGCAAAATGATCTTGCAGTTGACAGTATGTTGTTCTGGTAATGTGCACAATTATTATTTATGGGCTACACACCACAGTGCTGGACATATTCTGTTAACTTCAACTCTACTCCTAACATGGAGATGTCTTCCTGGTGTTACTGATTCAGTACATCATATGCACAGTGTGGTTATGATATGATGGATTGATTTAATGAACCCACCAACCAATGATGACATCTGCATCATCTTCTGTAAAGTGCAGCTACAGCATGATATTATCAGCATTTGGTGCGGTATAATCAGAGGTATCTATGTGCTTTTGTGCCTGTTTTAAGTCCTCCAGCTTAACGCCCCTACACCTCCCACTACACAGGCATACTTACTTATGCATACACTGACATCTGGCATACCTACACACACCCCAGGGCCACTTCCTTCCCCTGATGTCAGGGAGAGGATGGGCATGCAGAGTGCAGTAAGTCTCCACGTTACTCTGGCCAACAGTCTTGGCCTACCTCCAGCATCTGTCACCCACAACATCTGTTCCCTCCTTGTAAAGTGCTGAACTATCTCACCTGGGTCAGTGCTATAGCTGATCACAGTGCCCGATCAGGATGTCACTGTGACAGGCAGCAGTGCAGATTGACCGGTCAATCAATGCAGTGCCGCAACATATGCACTAAATGAGATTTCCGTGCCCCCAGTCAGGTTACTCCCTGGGCAGTGACCCTGCTCACACCCTCCCCTAGTTCCACCTCTGATCACAATTATCTCTCTTGGAGAGTGTAGCAAATTGGAGTTGGGGGAATCTCACCTCTGCCATGCATGGTCACAATCTGGGCACAGGACCCAAATAGTGGGCAATGTGGCACTTCTTACAGTAGAGAATAAGTAACTTTATTCTTTACTTGTGTATTAAGGACCTTATTTGCATTAAATTCAGTCCACATGGGACCAAGACTTTCTGGCTTACTGAACAAAGTGGAATTGTTTCGTAGAGGGTGGAGAATTGTATTTTATCTGAAATTACCCCCTCTGCACAAAATACAAACAATTATACCCATACAAGTACCTTGTGGAAGTTGTTGCCCTCTATCTTCCTGTGGTCTCTCCCTGTTTCTCACCGTGCCTCCTCCCATTTCCTTGCACCTCTGCGTCTCCGCATATATCCCTATACTCAGAGCCGGCTCCGGTCAGTGACATGGGATGCCCAAATATGAGCATACCCATATATGGGCATCCATGCCACTGACCGGAGCCCGCTCTGTTGCGGATATGGAGAGAGACTGGGAGATTTACATCCCCTTATAATTCATATGGTGCATAGTACCGGCACGTATTGTTTTACCGGTACTGTGTACCTTCCTACTTTCACACTGGTACAGTATATGCTGCAGTGGGACTGAGAGGGATATATTGGTAACACATAGTCATTGTTGGGGGAATTCAATCCATTTTGAAAATAGTAATGAAATGTTTTTTACTTTTCTTTTTTTTCAGTAATGAAGAATGAAACATTTCTGTTAAAATTGAATTGGAGGTGAACTGGATTCATCATCAACTCTGCACCAGTGTGAATTGATGTTCTTTAATGTTCTGATAAGGTACATGCAACATCTCTTCCTCAACCCCTGCACCACTCTCTGCCTCTTGCCTCTCTCTCTCCACCTCCCTGCTAAGCGTATTAACCCATCTAATGTAATCCACATTCCATGTCTCACTTTACTCTTCACTTCTCACGTGCCCTCTGGAATGACTGCTCTCTGACTAACAAGGTCTATTTGTACATGACCTCTTCTGCTCTCATCCACCACCTCTCATTCCCCTCACCCCTGTCCTACTCGATACCTCAGCTTAATTGAACTCTCTCCTCTGACATCTACCCTTATCTCTAACCTCTCCTCACTTTCTGCTTAAACTAACTATCTTGTTAACTTTTACAATGCTATCATCTCCTCCTCCCTCCTCCTCCTTCCTCCTCCCTCCTCCATTATATATATACCCCTTCTAGGCTCTGACACACTCATCCCTCTAAGGCCATGATTATCATGGGCACATGCTTGGTCGTCCACAGTGCGTGCGAGCGATGCAGAGCCGCCTCGGACCTCAGTGCAGGGATTGCTGCATACCCCCAGCATCTGTCACCCACAAACAATACACACACTAATACTCCCCACAATACACACTATAATACCTCCTCAATACTAATCTCCCCAATAATATTATAGCTCCAAACACAATATACACAACACCCTTACACAAGATACACAATCTAGTACTCTCCTCTGCACCTCTACACACAATATAATACTCCCACACACACAATATACACACTACCCTCCTACCCCCATAAAATACAACCAATAATACACACACACTTTGTGGATGTTGGGACCAGCTCCCGGCATGCACCAGTGAAAGAGAGAGGCCCGCAGAAGCTCGGAAGAACTCCCTCCATCCGTGCCTTCCTCCGTTTCACATCTTCTCCCTGTCTCTCTCCCTCCCTTTCCTTGCATCTCCCTGCGTCTTTACGTATACCCAGTCAGTGACGGCTCTGGTCACGTGATGCCTTAATATGGGCTTATCCATATATGTTCATCCACGTCACTAATGTGATGCCCGCACTGTTGCGGAGCTGGTACTTACGACGGGCACTTATTGTTTTATCAGTACTGCGTACCTGACTCTACCGGCCTACTTTCAACACTAGTACAATATGTGCTTCACTACGAGTGAGTGGGGAATATTGGCATCACACAGTCACTGTTGAATATGCCATTCAATCCATTTTGAAAATAGTAATGCAATGTGGTTTTGTTTTGTTTGCTTTTTGCAGTAATGAAGAATGGAAAAGTTATATTAAATTGGAGGGGGACTAGATTCAGCATTTCATCATGAACTCTGCACTTGTGAGAATTTAACTTCTTGAATACCCTGACAGGTACACGCAACATTAAGACTATAATCTGCTGTGCAAGCTTTCGTGCTATACCTCCCCCTCAGGTTTTGATTTATACATTTGCTGCCTCAATTCATGTCCTCTAATATTTGAAAGCTCTCTCCTAGCATTTTCTCTTTACCACAGAACGTCATCCCAATGTAACCTCTCTCTTGTTCTTTCTGCTTGCTGTTTCCTCACTCCTCTGTTAAACTTTTCTAATTTCTCTAACTTCCACACTCCTGCTTTTATCCACATGTTCTCCTCTTTCCTTCCCCTACCTTTGCATGTGTCTACACACTGCACCATTTGTACAGACCTCTATTGCAGCTATTTCTGCACTGCTCAATGAAAAGCACTCTTTAATATCCTATTCTCTGTGCCCCCTCTCTCTGCGCCCCCTCTTTTGGCGCCTCCTCTCTCTGCGCCCCCTCTCTCTGCGCCTATCTGTCTCATTCTCTCTACGTCCCTCTCTCTCTACATAGAGCTATCTCTGTCTCTCTCTACACCTATCTCTGTGTCTCCTTCTATGTTTGCTGATGTGTGGGATATCTCTTATAATCTTGAACCTGCTCATATACACATCGGGCCTCCCTGCCTCTGCCTCCCTGCTAAGAGTGTTAACCTATCTAATGTAATCCACATTCCTTTCCTTACTTTTCTCTTCCCTTCTCCTATGCCATCTGGAATGTCCGTTCTCTGACTAACAAGGCTCTAGTTGTACATGACCTCTTCTGCTCTCATCATTCACAATCAGTCATTCCCCTCACCCCATCTTACCTGTCCCACTGATTTGCCTCTGCTTAATTAAACTCTCCTCTGACATCTACTCTAACCTCTCTGCTCTCTCTCTCTTTCCGCTTAAACTAACAATCTTATTAACTCTTACAATGCTATCCTCCTATCTATATGCCCCCTCTAGGCTCTGACACACTTGTCCCTCTAGCCCACACCCTTGGCTAAATTCCCAAACATGTTCATCACACTTCCACTCGCTGTTCTTAATGCCTATGAAGGAAATCACACAATTGATATTTGATTTTTCTACAGTAAAAATGTCTCCAGTCCTGTATAAAGCTGCTCTCTGGGGCCAAACCACACTACTTTTTTTTCACATTCATCAACACTCAAATTTAATTTACGCTGTCTTTTTTCCCCTGTATTTGACTCCCTCCACTAACCTTCTCCTCACACTTGCCATCCTTCCTTCACTTCTCCTCAAGCATTTGACTACTTCAGAGGCAAGGTGGATGCCACCCACAAGGAGATTCCTTCTGTCCCTTCCCCCTTCTCTCCTTCTACCTAATTCTCCTTCTGCATTTGACTCCTTTTCTTCTCTTACAGAGCTGGAAGCTAATCATCTTCTCTTCTCCCTCTACCACATGCCCTCTAGATCGTATCCCCTCACACCTTACTGCATCTCTTAGTCCCCACTCTCACCCACATCTTCAATTCCTCCCTATTCTCTGGCTCTTTACCCTCTTACTTTAAGCCTGTAGTGGTCACCCTTTTCTCAGAAACAACCTACACCCTATGTGCCTTACTAACTACCGCCCTGTATCCCTCCTGCTGTTTGTCTCCTAATTGCTAGAATGTCAACATTCTTAAATCACATTCCCTCCTGGATCCTTTACAACCTGCCTTTCGTACAGCTCGTTCTACAGACTGTGCTTAAAGCAAATTCCCAAGGTCACTTTTCCCTACTAATCCTACTTGATCTATCTGCTGCGTTTGATGCTCTAAATCACTCTCCTCCTTCATTTACTAAACTCTCTCTTGGTATCCGTAACACAGTTCTATCCTGGTTTTCATCATAACTTTCCTGTCACACATTCTCCATCTCTGTTGCTAACATGTCTTCGTCTTCTATTGATCTGTCTGTGGGTATACATCAGGGCTCTGTTCTGAGATCTCTCTTTCTCTCTACATACTATCATTTGGTGACCTCATCAACTCTTTGTGACAATCCTATAAATAACAAATACAAATATCAGGTCATGGGAATAAGTGATTTGGACATAAAAGTAACATTTCGGAAGTGTGGACAACTAATACATCTTGTAGATTGCCTTTACAGTGTGATGTCATTGGTTCAGTAGATTGTGTGCAGACCAGGACTGCAGTACAGTGTCACTCACATGGATGACTTGCGTGGTAGAAGCTCAAGAACAAGGATGTCAAACTCCAGTCCTCGAGGGCAGCAAACAGGCCAGGTTTTCAGGATATCCCTACTGAAAACCTGGCCTGTTTGGGACCCTCGAGGACTGGAGTTTGACATGCATGCTCTAGAAGGAGCACAGCTGTGGGTGGGAGGTGGATTTGCTTTGCATCAAATGGTTTGGAGCAAGGTTTATTGTATGTATTATCATAATAACAATGCAATGCTTAACTTTTATTTCAGGAGGGATGACTGCAGAACAGAAGTGAATATTGAAGCCATGTGTTCCTTTTCTTGCAAAAGAGAAAATTTGAAGGACAGTTGAAGAGAAGGAAAATTACTACACAGAGACAGATAAGCAATGTGTATATTTCTCATTTACCATTTAGTATTTGTCGTTTTATTGACTCCACACAATCCGGCTGCTACGGGTTTCACATTGAATATTTTCATCTCTACTCTACCCCTTCCTGTGATCTGAACCATGCAAGTTTTCGTTGATTCAATACATCATGAGTAGAGGGTGGCTACAGTATGAAGTAAAGACCCAAGGACCACATCTACTACCATTCATAACAAGAACATGTGCAGTAGCGCACAGCTGCAGTTCTATGTGATTGTTATGAAAGGTTAAGGTGGTTCAATTCTATGAATCTGGAGTGGGATGGATCCTGTTTGCATCATATGGTTTCATCTAGGCCAGTAGATTATATAACTCTCAGTACAGGTTACACATGGCATCAGTATTAGTGATTTAAAGAGGAGGAAAGCTTCAATGTGGAGAACAAAGCCAAGTAATGTTGAAGTTACTCCTTTTACCATTTACTTGGTCAGTCTGTACTGTCTACTCCCCACACAGCTGCTAAGGATCTTCCATTTTAAATACTTTCACCTCCTATTCTGCACTGCTTTGCTGCCCATTATTCAGAGATGCGTTCCAGTCATGTTTACCACTCTGAATCTCTCTGCAGTCATTGGTTCAGCACATCATGGGTAGAGCATGGCTACAGATACAGCAAGCTATTATTATTTTACCGGCTGATCATCCATAATATTGCATTAAAACATAGAATATCACTTAATTTCCAAAAGATTCAGTGATGCTGATAATGCACAATCTCACAACATTTCCCATCATAATGCCATAATGCACCAGTGGGAGAAATAATCCTTGCTATATCTGTACATTGTGTGACGTATTACCTCCATGACCATTGAGAGCAAGTACATCTTCTGTATAGAGCGGCTGTGTTATGATGCAGTTATTGATCATCATTGACATAATCACAAGAATCTTATGCAAAGGGAAATTGTCCGCAGCGAAGTGAGATTTCAGCCCCCAAACGTCTGTAATATTAATGCAATGTCTTACTTTTGTTGCAGTGAACACTGAAGAGACGGATCTACTACAACACTGTACAGGATGAGCATACGCTACAAGCAGCAAAATGATCTTGCAGTTGACAGTATGTTGTTCTGGTAATGTGCACAATTATTATTTATGGGCTACACACCACAGTGCTGGACATATTCTGTTAACTTCAACTCTACTCCTAACATGGAGATGTCTTCCTGGTGTTACTGATTCAGTACATCATATGCACAGTGTGGTTATGATATGATGGATTGATTTAATGAACCCACCAACCAATGATGACATCTGCATCATCTTCTGTAAAGTGCAGCTACAGCATGATATTATCAGCATTTGGTGCGGTATAATCAGAGGTATCTATGTGCTTTTGTGCCTGTTTTACTGCACCGACACACTTTATTCGAGCAAATACCCGGTATGTACCTGGCAGATACCTGGAATGCGCCGCTCCTCACCTCTGACAAGCCCCGTTGCATTTGCCTTCCCAGCCTGGGTTCATGCCTGGCTGATGGGCGGCTGATCTGTTAAATGATAATGATTAGGATTTAATAGGCTGCAATGCTTCGAGTGTCTACCAGATGGCATAAATTCATGAATTGTAATGCAGTATATATATATATACTGTGCAGTATTGCAGCCAGAGGGAATAAAATGCTTCAATCCCTGCCTTGAAAATAACTCAATACACTCGGGCAGAAAACAGTCACAAACCTCAATACACCCGGGTATACCCGAATTCGTGGGACTAGCCAAGCTCGAATAAAGTGTGTCGCCAGTGTAAGTCCTCCAGCTTAACGCCCCTACACCTCCCACTACACAGGCATACTTACTTATGCATACACTGACATCTGGCATACCTACACACACCCCAGGGCCACTTCCTTCCCCTGATGTCAGGGAGAGGATGGGCATGCAGAGTGCAGTAAGTCTCCACGTTACTCTGGCCAACAGTCTTGGCCTACCTCCAGCATCTGTCACCCACAACATCTGTTCCCTCCTTGTAAAGTGCTGAACTATCTCACCTGGGTCAGTGCTATAGCTGATCACAGTGCCCGATCAGGATGTCACTGTGACAGGCAGCAGTGCAGATTGACCGGTCAATCAATGCAGTGCCGCACCATATGCACTAAATGAGATTTCCGTGCCCCCAGTCAGGTTACTCCCTGGGCAGTGACCCTGCTCACACCCTCCCCTAGTTCCACCTCTGATCACAATTATCTCTCTTGGAGAGTGTAGCAAATTGGAGTTGGGGGAATCTCACCTCTGCCATGCATGGTCACAATCTGGGCACAGGACCCAAATAGTGGGCAATGTGGCACTTCTTACAGTAGAGAATAAGTAACTTTATTCTTTACTTGTGTATTAAGGACCTTATTTGCATTAAATTCAGTCCACATGGGACCAAGACTTTCTGGCTTACTGAACAAAGTGGAATTGTTTCGTAGAGGGTGGAGAATTGTATTTTATCTGAAATTACCCCCTCTGCACAAAATACAAACAATTATACCCATACAAGTACCTTGTGGAAGTTGTTGCCCTCTATCTTCCTGTGGTCTCTCCCTGTTTCTCACCGTGCCTCCTCCCATTTCCTTGCACCTCTGCGTCTCCGCATATATCCCTATACTCAGAGCCGGCTCCGGTCAGTGACATGGGATGCCCAAATATGAGCATACCCATATATGGGCATCCATGCCACTGACCGGAGCCCGCTCTGTTGCGGATATGGAGAGAGACTGGGAGATTTACATCCCCTTATAATTCATATGGTGCATAGTACCGGCACGTATTGTTTTACCGGTACTGTGTACCTTCCTACTTTCACACTGGTACAGTATATGCTGCAGTGGGACTGAGAGGGATATATTGGTAACACATAGTCATTGTTGGGGGAATTCAATCCATTTTGAAAATAGTAATGAAATGTTTTTTACTTTTCTTTTTTTTCAGTAATGAAGAATGAAACATTTCTGTTAAAATTGAATTGGAGGTGAACTGGATTCATCATCAACTCTGCACCAGTGTGAATTGATGTTCTTTAATGTTCTGATAAGGTACATGCAACATCTCTTCCTCAACCCCTGCACCACTCTCTGCCTCTTGCCTCTCTCTCTCCACCTCCCTGCTAAGCGTATTAACCCATCTAATGTAATCCACATTCCATGTCTCACTTTACTCTTCACTTCTCACGTGCCCTCTGGAATGACTGCTCTCTGACTAACAAGGTCTATTTGTACATGACCTCTTCTGCTCTCATCCACCACCTCTCATTCCCCTCACCCCTGTCCTACTCGATACCTCAGCTTAATTGAACTCTCTCCTCTGACATCTACCCTTATCTCTAACCTCTCCTCACTTTCTGCTTAAACTAACTATCTTGTTAACTTTTACAATGCTATCATCTCCTCCTCCCTCCTCCTCCTTCCTCCTCCCTCCTCCATTATATATATACCCCTTCTAGGCTCTGACACACTCATCCCTCTAAGGCCATGATTATCATGGGCACATGCTTGGTCGTCCACAGTGCGTGCGAGCGATGCAGAGCCGCCTCGGACCTCAGTGCAGGGATTGCTGCATACCCCCAGCATCTGTCACCCACAAACAATACACACACTAATACTCCCCACAATACACACTATAATACCTCCTCAATACTAATCTCCCCAATAATATTATAGCTCCAAACACAATATACACAACACCCTTACACAAGATACACAATCTAGTACTCTCCTCTGCACCTCTACACACAATATAATACTCCCACACACACAATATACACACTACCCTCCTACCCCCATAAAATACAACCAATAATACACACACACTTTGTGGATGTTGGGACCAGCTCCCGGCATGCACCAGTGAAAGAGAGAGGCCCGCAGAAGCTCGGAAGAACTCCCTCCATCCGTGCCTTCCTCCGTTTCACATCTTCTCCCTGTCTCTCTCCCTCCCTTTCTTTGCATCTCCCTGCGTCTTTACGTATACCCAGTCAGTGACGGCTCTGGTCACGTGATGCCTTAATATGGGCTTATCCATATATGTTCATCCACGTCACTAATGTGATGCCCGCACTGTTGCGGAGCTGGTACTTACGACGGGCACTTATTGTTTTATCAGTACTGCGTACCTGACTCTACCGGCCTACTTTCAACACTAGTACAATATGTGCTTCACTACGAGTGAGTGGGGAATATTGGCATCACACAGTCACTGTTGAATATGCCATTCAATCCATTTTGAAAATAGTAATGCAATGTGGTTTTGTTTTGTTTGCTTTTTGCAGTAATGAAGAATGGAAAAGTTATATTAAAATTAAATTGGAGGGGGACTAGATTCAGCATTTCATCATGAACTCTGCACTTGTGAGAATTTAACTTCTTGAATACCCTGACAGGTACACGCAACATTAAGACTATAATCTGCTGTGCAAGCTTTCGTGCTATACCTCCCCCTCAGGTTTTGATTTATACATTTGCTCCCTCAATTCATGTCCTCTAATATTTGAAAGCTCTCTCCTAGCATTTTCTCTTTACCACAGAACGTCATCCCAATGTAACCTCTCTCTTGTTCTTTCTGCTTGCTGTTTCCTCACTCCTCTGTTAAACTTTTCTAATTTCTCTAACTTCCACACTCCTGCTTTTATCCACATGTTCTCCTCTTTCCTTCCCCTACCTTTGCATGTGTCTACACACTGCACCATTTGTACAGACCTCTATTGCAGCTATTTCTGCACTGCTCAATGAAAAGCACTCTTTAATATCCTATTCTCTGTGCCCCCTCTCTCTGCGCCCCCTCTTTTGGCGCCTCCTCTCTCTGCGCCCCCTCTCTCTGCGCCTATCTGTCTCATTCTCTCTACGTCCCTCTCTCTCTACATAGAGCTATCTCTGTCTCTCTCTACACCTATCTCTGTGTCTCCTTCTATGTTTGCTGATGTGTGGGATATCTCTTATAATCTTGAACCTGCTCATATACACATCGGGCCTCCCTGCCTCTGCCTCCCTGCTAAGAGTGTTAACCTATCTAATGTAATCCACATTCCTTTCCTTACTTTTCTCTTCCCTTCTCCTATGCCATCTGGAATGTCCGTTCTCTGACTAACAAGGCTCTAGTTGTACATGACCTCTTCTGCTCTCATCATTCACAATCAGTCATTCCCCTCACCCCATCTTACCTGTCCCACTGATTTGCCTCTGCTTAATTAAACTCTCCTCTGACATCTACTCTAACCTCTCTGCTCTCTCTCTCTTTCCGCTTAAACTAACAATCTTATTAACTCTTACAATGCTATCCTCCTATCTATATGCCCCCTCTAGGCTCTGACACACTTGTCCCTCTAGCCCACACCCTTGGCTAAATTCCCAAACATGTTCATCACACTTCCACTCGCTGTTCTTAATGCCTATGAAGGAAATCACACAATTGATATTTGATTTTTCTACAGTAAAAATGTCTCCAGTCCTGTATAAAGCTGCTCTCTGGGGCCAAACCACACTACTTTTTTTTCACATTCATCAACACTCAAATTTAATTTACGCTGTCTTTTTTTCCCTGTATTTGACTCCCTCCACTAACCTTCTCCTCACACTTGCCATCCTTCCTTCACTTCTCCTCAAGCATTTGACTACTTCAGAGGCAAGGTGGATGCCACCCACAAGGAGATTCCTTCTGTCCCTTCCCCCTTCTCTCCTTCTACCTAATTCTCCTTCTGCATTTGACTCCTTTTCTTCTCTTACAGAGCTGGAAGCTAATCATCTTCTCTTCTCCCTCTACCACATGCCCTCTAGATCGTATCCCCTCACACCTTACTGCATCTCTTAGTCCCCACTCTCACCCACATCTTCAATTCCTCCCTATTCTCTGGCTCTTTACCCTCTTACTTTAAGCCTGTAGTGGTCACCCTTTTCTCAGAAACAACCTACACCCTATGTGCCTTACTAACTACCGCCCTGTATCCCTCCTGCTGTTTGTCTCCTAATTGCTAGAATGTCAACATTCTTAAATCACATTCCCTCCTGGATCCTTTACAACCTGCCTTTCGTACAGCTCGTTCTACAGACTGTGCTTAAAGCAAATTCCCAAGGTCACTTTTCCCTACTAATCCTACTTGATCTATCTGCTGCGTTTTGATGCTCTCAATCACTCTCCTCCTTCATATTCTAAACTCTCTCTTGGTATCCGTAACACAGTTCTATCCTGGTTTTCATCATAACTTTCCTGTCACACATTCTCCATCTCTGTTGCTAACATGTCTTCGTCTTCTATTGATCTGTCTGTGGGTATACATCAGGGCTCTGTTCTGAGATCTCTCTTTCTCTCTACATACTATCATTTGGTGACCTCATCAACTCTTTGTGACAATCCTATAAATAACAAATACAAATATCAGGTCATGGGAATAAGTGATTTGGACATAAAAGTAACATTTCGGAAGTGTGGACAACTAATACATCTTGTAGATTGCCTTTACAGTGTGATGTCATTGATTCAGTAGATTGTGTGCAGACCAGGACTGCAGTACAGTGTCACTCACATGGATGACTTGCGTGGTAGAAGCTCAAGAACAAGGATGTCAAACTCCAGTCCTCGAGGGCAGCAAACAGGCCAGGTTTTCAGGATATCCCTACTGAAAACCTGGCCTGTTTGGGACCCTCGAGGACTGGAGTTTGACATGCATGCTCTAGAAGGAGCACAGCTGTGGGTGGGAGGTGGATTTGCTTTGCATCAAATGGTTTGGAGCAAGGTTTATTGTATGTATTATCATAATAACAATGCAATGCTTAACTTTTATTTCAGGAGGGATGACTGCAGAACAGAAGTGAATATTGAAGCCATGTGTTCCTTTTCTTGCAAAAGAGAAAATTTGAAGGACAGTTGAAGAGAAGGAAAATTACTACACAGAGACAGATAAGCAATGTGTATATTTCTCATTTACCATTTAGTATTTGTCGTTTTATTGACTCACACAATCCGGCTGCTACGGGTTTCACATTGAATATTTTCATCTCTACTCTACCCCTTCCTGTGATCTGAACCATGCAAGTTTTCGTTGATTCAATACATCATGAGTAGAGGGTGGCTACAGTATGAAGTAAAGACCCAAGGACCACATCTACTACCATTCATAACAAGAACATGTGCAGTAGCGCACAGCTGCAGTTCTATGTGATTGTTATGAAAGGTTGAGGTGGTTCAATTCTATGAATCTGGAGTGGGATGGATTCTGTTTGCATCATATGGTTTCATCTAGGCCAGTAGATTATATAACTCTCAGTACAGGTTACACATGGCATCAGTATTAGTGATTTAAAGAGGAGGAAAGCTTCAATGTGGAGAACAAAGCCAAGTAATGTTGAAGTTACTCCTTTTACCATTTACTTGGTCAGTCTGTACTGTCTACTCTCCACACAGCTGCTAAGGATCTTCCATTTTAAATACTTTCACCTCCTATTCTGCACTGCTTTGCTGCCCATTATTCAGAGATGCGTTCCAGTCATGTTTACCACTCTGAATCTCTCTGCAGTCATTGGTTCAGCACATCATGGGTAGAGCATGGCTACAGATACAGCAAGCTATTATTATTTTACCGGCTGATCATCCATAATATTGCATTAAAACATAGAATATCACTTAATTTCCAAAAGATTCAGTGATGCTGATAATGCAGAATCTCACAACATTTCCCATCATAATGCCATAATGCACCAGTGGGAGAAATAATCCTTGCTATATCTGTACATTGTGTGACGTATTACCTCCATGACCATTGAGAGCAAGTACATCTTCTGTATAGAGCGGCTGTGTTATGATGCAGTTATTGATCATCATTGACATAATCACAAGAATCTTATGCAAAGGGAAATTGTCCGCAGCGAAGTGAGATTTCAGCCCCCAAACGTCTGTAATATTAATGCAATGTCTTACTTTTGTTGCAGTGAACACTGAAGAGACGGATCTACTACAACACTGTACAGGATGAGCATACGCTACAAGCAGCAAAATGATCTTGCAGTTGACAGTATGTTGTTCTGGTAATGTGCACAATTATTATTTATGGGCTACACACCACAGTGCTGGACATATTCTGTTAACTTCAACTCTACTCCTAACATGGAGATGTCTTCCTGGTGTTACTGATTCAGTACATCATATGCACAGTGTGGTTATGATATGATGGATTGATTTAATGAACCCACCAACCAATGATGACATCTGCATCATCTTCTGTAAAGTGCAGCTACAGCATGATATTATCAGCATTTGGTGCGGTATAATCAGAGGTATCTATGTGCTTTTGTGCCTGTTTTAAGTCCTCCAGCTTAACGCCCCTACACCTCCCACTACACAGGCATACTTACTTATGCATACACTGACATCTGGCATACCTACACACACCCCAGGGCCACTTCCTTCCCCTGATGTCAGGGAGAGGATGGGCATGCAGAGTGCAGTAAGTCTCCACGTTACTCTGGCCAACAGTCTTGGCCTACCTCCAGCATCTGTCACCCACAACATCTGTTCCCTCCTTGTAAAGTGCTGAACTATCTCACCTGGGTCAGTGCTATAGCTGATCACAGTGCCCGATCAGGATGTCACTGTGACAGGCAGCAGTGCAGATTGACCGGTCAATCAATGCAGTGCCGCAACATATGCACTAAATGAGATTTCCGTGCCCCCAGTCAGGTTACTCCCTGGGCAGTGACCCTGCTCACACCCTCCCCTAGTTCCACCTCTGATCACAATTATCTTTTCTTGGAGAGTGTAGCAAATTGGAGTTGGGGGAATCTCACCTCTGCCATGCATGGTCACAATCTGGGCACAGGACCCAAATAGTGGGCAATGTGGCACTTCTTACAGTAGAGAATAAGTAACTTTATTCTTTACTTGTGTATTAAGGACCTTATTTGCATTAAATTCAGTCCACATGGGACCAAGACTTTCTGGCTTACTGAACAAAGTGGAATTGTTTCGTAGAGGGTGGAGAATTGTATTTTATCTGAAATTACCCCCTCTGCACAAAATACAAACAATTATACCCATACAAGTACCTTGTGGAAGTTGTTGCCCTCTATCTTCCTGTGGTCTCTCCCTGTTTCTCACCGTGCCTCCTCCCATTTCCTTGCACCTCTGCGTCTCCGCATATATCCCTATACTCAGAGCCGGCTCCGGTCAGTGACATGGGATGCCCAAATATGAGCATACCCATATATGGGCATCCATGCCACTGACCGGAGCCCGCTCTGTTGCGGATATGGAGAGAGACTGGGAGATTTACATCCCCTTATAATTCATATGGTGCATAGTACCGGCACGTATTGTTTTACCGGTACTGTGTACCTTCCTACTTTCACACTGGTACAGTATATGCTGCAGTGGGACTGAGAGGGATATATTGGTAACACATAGTCATTGTTGGGGGAATTCAATCCATTTTGAAAATAGTAATGAAATGTTTTTTACTTTTCTTTTTTTTCAGTAATGAAGAATGAAACATTTCTGTTAAAATTGAATTGGAGGTGAACTGGATTCATCATCAACTCTGCACCAGTGTGAATTGATGTTCTTTAATGTTCTGATAAGGTACATGCAACATCTCTTCCTCAACCCCTGCACCACTCTCTGCCTCTTGCCTCTCTCTCTCCACCTCCCTGCTAAGCGTATTAACCCATCTAATGTAATCCACATTCCATGTCTCACTTTACTCTTCACTTCTCACGTGCCCTCTGGAATGACTGCTCTCTGACTAACAAGGTCTATTTGTACATGACCTCTTCTGCTCTCATCCACCACCTCTCATTCCCCTCACCCCTGTCCTACTCGATACCTCAGCTTAATTGAACTCTCTCCTCTGACATCTACCCTTATCTCTAACCTCTCCTCACTTTCTGCTTAAACTAACTATCTTGTTAACTTTTACAATGCTATCATCTCCTCCTCCCTCCTCCTCCTTCCTCCTCCCTCCTCCATTATATATATACCCCTTCTAGGCTCTGACACACTCATCCCTCTAAGGCCATGATTATCATGGGCACATGCTTGGTCGTCCACAGTGCGTGCGAGCGATGCAGAGCCGCCTCGGACCTCAGTGCAGGGATTGCTGCATACCCCCAGCATCTGTCACCCACAAACAATACACACACTAATACTCCCCACAATACACACTATAATACCTCCTCAATACTAATCTCCCCAATAATATTATAGCTCCAAACACAATATACACAACACCCTTACACAAGATACACAATCTAGTACTCTCCTCTGCACCTCTACACACAATATAATACTCCCACACACACAATATACACACTACCCTCCTACCCCCATAAAATACAACCAATAATACACACACACTTTGTGGATGTTGGGACCAGCTCCCGGCATGCACCAGTGAAAGAGAGAGGCCCGCAGAAGCTCGGAAGAACTCCCTCCATCCGTGCCTTCCTCCGTTTCACATCTTCTCCCTGTCTCTCTCCCTCCCTTTCCTTGCATCTCCCTGCGTCTTTACGTATACCCAGTCAGTGACGGCTCTGGTCACGTGATGCCTTAATATGGGCTTATCCATATATGTTCATCCACGTCACTAATGTGATGCCCGCACTGTTGCGGAGCTGGTACTTACGACGGGCACTTATTGTTTTATCAGTACTGCGTACCTGACTCTACCGGCCTACTTTCAACACTAGTACAATATGTGCTTCACTACGAGTGAGTGGGGAATATTGGCATCACACAGTCACTGTTGAATATGCCATTCAATCCATTTTGAAAATAGTAATGCAATGTGGTTTTGTTTTGTTTGCTTTTTGCAGTAATGAAGAATGGAAAAGTTATATTAAATTGGAGGGGGACTAGATTCAGCATTTCATCATGAACTCTGCACTTGTGAGAATTTAACTTCTTGAATACCCTGACAGGTACACGCAACATTAAGACTATAATCTGCTGTGCAAGCTTTCGTGCTATACCTCCCCCTCAGGTTTTGATTTATACATTTGCTCCCTCAATTCATGTCCTCTAATATTTGAAAGCTCTCTCCTAGCATTTTCTCTTTACCACAGAACGTCATCCCAATGTAACCTCTCTTGTTCTTTCTGCTTGCTGTTTCCTCACTCCTCTGTTAAACTTTTCTAATTTCTCTAACTTCCACACTCCTGCTTTTATCCACATGTTCTCCTCTTTCCTTCCCCTACCTTTGCATGTGTCTACACACTGCACCATTTGTACAGACCTCTATTGCAGCTATTTCTGCACTGCTCAATGAAAAGCACTCTTTAATATCCTATTCTCTGTGCCCCCTCTCTCTGCGCCCCCTCTTTTGGCGCCTCCTCTCTCTGCGCCCCCTCTCTCTGCGCCTATCTGTCTCATTCTCTCTACGTCCCTCTCTCTCTACATAGAGCTATCTCTGTCTCTCTCTACACCTATCTCTGTGTCTCCTTCTATGTTTGCTGATGTGTGGGATATCTCTTATAATCTTGAACCTGCTCATATACACATCGGGCCTCCCTGCCTCTGCCTCCCTGCTAAGAGTGTTAACCTATCTAATGTAATCCACATTCCTTTCCTTACTTTTCTCTTCCCTTCTCCTATGCCATCTGGAATGTCCGTTCTCTGACTAACAAGGCTCTAGTTGTACATGACCTCTTCTGCTCTCATCATTCACAATCAGTCATTCCCCTCACCCCATCTTACCTGTCCCACTGATTTGCCTCTGCTTAATTAAACTCTCCTCTGACATCTACTCTAACCTCTCTGCTCTCTCTCTCTCTTTCCGCTTAAACTAACAATCTTATTAACTCTTACAATGCTATCCTCCTATCTATATGCCCCCTCTAGGCTCTGACACACTTGTCCCTCTAGCCCACACCCTTGGCTAAATTCCCAAACATGTTCATCACACTTCCACTCGCTGTTCTTAATGCCTATGAAGGAAATCACACAATTGATATTTGATTTTTCTACAGTAAAAATGTCTCCAGTCCTGTATAAAGCTGCTCTCTGTGGCCAAACCACACTACTTTTTTTTCACATTCATCAACACTCAAATTTAATTTACGCTGTCTTTTTTTCCCTGTATTTGACTCCCTCCACTAACCTTCTCCTCACACTTGCCATCCTTCCTTCACTTCTCCTCAAGCATTTGACTACTTCAGAGGCAAGGTGGATGCCACCCACAAGGAGATTCCTTCTGTCCCTTCCCCCTTCTCTCCTTCTACCTAATTCTCCTTCTGCATTTGACTCCTTTTCTTCTCTTACAGAGCTGGAAGCTAATCATCTTCTCTTCTCCCTCTACCACATGCCCTCTAGATCGTATCCCCTCACACCTTACTGCATCTCTTAGTCCCCACTCTCACCCACATCTTCAATTCCTCCCTATTCTCTGGCTCTTTACCCTCTTACTTTAAGCCTGTAGTGGTCACCCTTTTCTCAGAAACAACCTACACCCTATGTGCCTTACTAACTACCGCCCTGTATCCCTCCTGCTGTTTGTCTCCTAATTGCTAGAATGTCAACATTCTTAAATCACATTCCCTCCTGGATCCTTTACAACCTGCCTTTCGTACAGCTCGTTCTACAGACTGTGCTTAAAGCAAATTCCCAAGGTCACTTTTCCCTACTAATCCTACTTGATCTATCTGCTGCGTTTTGATGCTCTCAATCACTCTCCTCCTTCATATTCTAAACTCTCTCTTGGTATCCGTAACACAGTTCTATCCTGGTTTTCATCATAACTTTCCTGTCACACATTCTCCATCTCTGTTGCTAACATGTCTTCGTCTTCTATTGATCTGTCTGTGGGTATACATCAGGGCTCTGTTCTGAGATCTCTCTTTCTCTCTACATACTATCATTTGGTGACCTCATCAACTCTTTGTGACAATCCTATAAATAACAAATACAAATATCAGGTCATGGGAATAAGTGATTTGGACATAAAAGTAACATTTCGGAAGTGTGGACAACTAATACATCTTGTAGATTGCCTTTACAGTGTGATGTCATTGATTCAGTAGATTGTGTGCAGACCAGGACTGCAGTACAGTGTCACTCACATGGATGACTTGCGTGGTAGAAGCTCAAGAACAAGGATGTCAAACTCCAGTCCTCGATTGCAGCAAACAGGCCAGGTTTTCAGGATATCCCTACTGAAAACCTGGCCTGTTTGGGACCCTCGAGGACTGGAGTTTGACATGCATGCTCTAGAAGGAGCACAGCTGTGGGTGGGAGGTGGATTTGCTTTGCATCAAATGGTTTGGAGCAAGGTTTATTGTATGTATTATCATAATAACAATGCAATGCTTAACTTTTATTTCAGGAGGGATGACTGCAGAACAGAAGTGAATATTGAAGCCATGTGTTCCTTTTCTTGCAAAAGAGAAAATTTGAAGGACAGTTGAAGAGAAGGAAAATTACTACACAGAGACAGATAAGCAATGTGTATATTTCTCATTTACCATTTAGTATTTGTCGTTTTATTGACTCCACACAATCCGGCTGCTACGGGTTTCACATTGAATATTTTCATCTCTACTCTACCCCTTCCTGTGATCTGAACCATGCAAGTTTTCGTTGATTCAATACATCATGAGTAGAGGGTGGCTACAGTATGAAGTAAAGACCCAAGGACCACATCTACTACCATTCATAACAAGAACATGTGCAGTAGCGCACAGCTGCAGTTCTATGTGATTGTTATGAAAGGTTGAGGTGGTTCAATTCTATGAATCTGGAGTGGGATGGATCCTGTTTGCATCATATGGTTTCATCTAGGCCAGTAGATTATATAACTCTCAGTACAGGTTACACATGGCATCAGTATTAGTGATTTAAAGAGGAGGAAAGCTTCAATGTGGAGAACAAAGCCAAGTAATGTTGAAGTTACTCCTTTTACCATTTACTTGGTCAGTCTGTACTGTCTACTCTCCACACAGCTGCTAAGGATCTTCCATTTTAAATACTTTCACCTCCTATTCTGCACTGCTTTGCTGCCCATTATTCAGAGATGCGTTCCAGTCATGTTTAGCACTCTGAATCTCTCTGCAGTCATTGGTTCAGCACATCATGGGTAGAGCATGGCTACAGATACAGCAAGCTATTATTATTTTACCGGCTGATCACCCATAATATTGCATTAAAACATAGAATATCACTTAATTTCCAAAAGATTCAGTGATGCTGATAATGCAGAATCTCACAACATTTCCCATCATAATGCCATAATGCACAAGTGGGAGAAATAATCCTTGCTATATCTGTACATTGTGTGACGTATTACCTCAATGACCAATGAGAGCAAGTACATCTTCTGTATAGAGCGGCTGTGTTATGATGCAGTTATTGATCATCATTGACATAATCACAAGAATCTTATGCAAAGGGAAATTGTCCGCAGCGAAGTGAGATTTCAGCCCCCAAACGTCTGTAATATTAATGCAATGTCTTACTTTTGTTGCAGTGAACACTGAAGAGACGGATCTACTACAACACTGTACAGGATGAGCATACGCTACAAGCAGCAAAATGATCTTGCAGTTGACAGTATGTTGTTCTGGTAATGTGCACAATTATTATTTATGGGCTACACACCACAGTGCTGGACATATTCTGTTAACTTCAACTCTACTCCTAACATGGAGATGTCTTCCTGGTGTTACTGATTCAGTACATCATATGCACAGTGTGGTTATGATATGATGGATTGATTTAATGAACCCACCAACCAATGATGACATCTGCATCATCTTCTGTAAAGTGCAGCTACAGCATGATATTATCAGCATTTGGTGCGGTATAATCAGAGGTATCTATGTGCTTTTGTGCCTGTTTTAAGTCCTCCAGCTTAACGCCCCTACACCTCCCACTACACAGGCATACTTACTTATGCATACACTGACATCTGGCATACCTACACACACCCCAGGGCCACTTCCTTCCCCTGATGTCAGGGAGAGGATGGGCATGCAGAGTGCAGTAAGTCTCCACGTTACTCTGGCCAACAGTCTTGGCCTACCTCCAGCATCTGTCACCCACAACATCTGTTCCCTCCTTGTAAAGTGCTGAACTATCTCACCTGGGTCAGTGCTATAGCTGATCACAGTGCCCGATCAGGATGTCACTGTGACAGGCAGCAGTGCAGATTGACCGGTCAATCAATGCAGTGCCGCAACATATGCACTAAATGAGATTTCCGTGCCCCCAGTCAGGTTACTCCCTGGGCAGTGACCCTGCTCACACCCTCCCCTAGTTCCACCTCTGATCACAATTATCTCTTGGAGAGTGTAGCAAATTGGAGTTGGGGGAATCTCACCTCTGCCATGCATGGTCACAATCTGGGCACAGGACCCAAATAGTGGGCAATGTGGCACTTCTTACAGTAGAGAATAAGTAACTTTATTCTTTACTTGTGTATTAAGGACCTTATTTGCATTAAATTCAGTCCACATGGGACCAAGACTTTCTGGCTTACTGAACAAAGTGGAATTGTTTCGTAGAGGGTGGAGAATTGTATTTTATCTGAAATTACCCCCTCTGCACAAAATACAAACAATTATACCCATACAAGTACCTTGTGGAAGTTGTTGCCCTCTATCTTCCTGTGGTCTCTCCCTGTTTCTCACCGTGCCTCCTCCCATTTCCTTGCACCTCTGCGTCTCCGCATATATCCCTATACTCAGAGCCGGCTCCGGTCAGTGACATGGGATGCCCAAATATGAGCATACCCATATATGGCCATCCATGCCACTGACCGGAGCCCGCTCTGTTGCGGATATGGAGAGAGACTGGGAGATTTACATCCCCTTATAATTCATATGGTGCATAGTACCGGCACGTATTGTTTTACCGGTACTGTGTACCTTCCTACTTTCACACTGGTACAGTATATGCTGCAGTGGGACTGAGAGGGATATATTGGTAACACATAGTCATTGTTGGGGGAATTCAATCCATTTTGAAAATAGTAATGAAATGTTTTTTACTTTTCTTTTTTTTCAGTAATGAAGAATGAAACATTTCTGTTAAAATTGAATTGGAGGTGAACTGGATTCATCATCAACTCTGCACCAGTGTGAATTGATGTTCTTTAATGTTCTGATAAGGTACATGCAACATCTCTTCCTCAACCCCTGCACCACTCTCTGCCTCTTGCCTCTCTCTCTCCACCTCCCTGCTAAGCGTATTAACCCATCTAATGTAATCCACATTCCATGTCTCACTTTACTCTTCACTTCTCACGTGCCCTCTGGAATGACTGCTCTCTGACTAACAAGGTCTATTTGTACATGACCTCTTCTGCTCTCATCCACCACCTCTCATTCCCCTCACCCCTGTCCTACTCGATACCTCAGCTTAATTGAACTCTCTCCTCTGACATCTACCCTTATCTCTAACCTCTCCTCACTTTCTGCTTAAACTAACTATCTTGTTAACTTTTACAATGCTATCATCTCCTCCTCCCTCCTCCTCCTCCCTCCTCCATCATATATATGCCCCTTCTAGGCTCTGACACACTCATCCCTCTAAGGCCATGATTATCATGGGCACATGCTTGGTCATCCACAGTGTGTGCGAGCGATGCAGAGCCGCCTCGGACCTCAGTGCAGGGATTGCTGCATACCCCCAGCATCTGTCACCCACAAACAATACACACACTAATACTCCCCACAATACACACTATAATACCTCCTCAATACTAATCTCCCCAATAATATTATAGCTCCAAACACAATATACACAACACCCTTACACAAGATACACAATCTAGTACTCTCCTCTGCACCTCTACACACCATATAATACTCCCACACACACAATATACACACTACCCTCCTACCCCCATAAAATACAACCAATAATACACACACACTTTGTGGATGTTGGGACCAGCTCCCGGCATGCACCAGTGAAAGAGAGAGGCCCGCAGAAGCTCGGAAGAACTCCCTCCATCCGTGCCTTCCTCCGTTTCACATCTTCTCCCTGTCTCTCTCCCTCCCTTTCCTTGCATCTCCCTGCGTCTTTACGTATACCCAGTCAGTGACGGCTCTGGTCACGTGATGCCTTAATATGGGCTTATCCATATATGTTCATCCACGTCACTAATGTGATGCCCGCACTGTTGCGGAGCTGGTACTTACGACGGGCACTTATTGTTTTATCAGTACTGCGTACCTGACTCTACCGGCCTACTTTCAACACTAGTACAATATGTGCTTCACTACGAGTGAGTGGGGAATATTGGCATCACACAGTCACTGTTGAATATGCCATTCAATCCATTTTGAAAATAGTAATGCAATGTGGTTTTGTTTTGTTTGCTTTTTTTAGTAATGAAGAATGGAAAAGTTATATTAAAATTAAATTGGAGGGGGACTAGATTCAGCATTTCATCATGAACTCTGCACTTGTGAGAATTTAACTTCTTGAATACCCTGACAGGTACACGCAACATTAAGACTATAATCTGCTGTGCAAGCTTTCGTGCTATACCTCCCCCTCAGGTTTTGATTTATACATTTGCTCCCTCAATTCATGTCCTCTAATATTTGAAAGCTCTCTCCTAGCATTTTCTCTTTACCACAGAACGTCATCCCAATGTAACCTCTCTTGTTCTTTCTGCTTGCTGTTTCCTCACTCCTCTGTTAAACTTTTCTAATTTCTCTAACTTCCACACTCCTGCTTTTATCCACATGTTCTCCTCTTTCCTTCCCCTACCTTTGCATGTGTCTACACACTGCACCATTTGTACAGACCTCTATTGCAGCTATTTCTGCACTGCTCAATGAAAAGCACTCTTTAATATCCTATTCTCTGTGCCCCCTCTCTCTGCGCCCCCTCTTTTGGCGCCTCCTCTCTCTGCGCCCCCTCTCTCTGCGCCTATCTGTCTCATTCTCTCTACGTCCCTCTCTCTCTACATAGAGCTATCTCTGTCTCTCTCTACACCTATCTCTGTGTCTCCTTCTATGTTTGCTGATGTGTGGGATATCTCTTATAATCTTGAACCTGCTCATATACACATCGGGCCTCCCTGCCTCTGCCTCCCTGCTAAGAGTGTTAACCTATCTAATGTAATCCACATTCCTTTCCTTACTTTTCTCTTCCCTTCTCCTATGCCATCTGGAATGTCCGTTCTCTGACTAACAAGGCTCTAGTTGTACATGACCTCTTCTGCTCTCATCATTCACAATCAGTCATTCCCCTCACCCCATCTTACCTGTCCCACTGATTTGCCTCTGCTTAATTAAACTCTCCTCTGACATCTACTCTAACCTCTCTGCTCTCTCTCTCTTTCCGCTTAAACTAACAATCTTATTAACTCTTACAATGCTATCCTCCTATCTATATGCCCCCTCTAGGCTCTGACACACTTGTCCCTCTAGCCCACACCCTTGGCTAAATTCCCAAACATGTTCATCACACTTCCACTCGCTGTTCTTAATGCCTATGAAGGAAATCACACAATTGATATTTGATTTTTCTACAGTAAAAATGTCTCCAGTCCTGTATAAAGCTGCTCTCTGTGGCCAAACCACACTACTTTTTTTTCACATTCATCAACACTCAAATTTAATTTACGCTGTCTTTTTTTCCCTGTATTTGACTCCCTCCACTAACCTTCTCCTCACACTTGCCATCCTTCCTTCACTTCTCCTCAAGCATTTGACTACTTCAGAGGCAAGGTGGATGCCACCCACAAGGAGATTCCTTCTGTCCCTTCCCCCTTCTCTCCTTCTACCTAATTCTCCTTCTGCATTTGACTCCTTTTCTTCTCTTACAGAGCTGGAAGCTAATCATCTTCTCTTCTCCCTCTACCACATGCCCTCTAGATCGTATCCCCTCACACCTTACTGCATCTCTTAGTCCCCACTCTCACCCACATCTTCAATTCCTCCCTATTCTCTGGCTCTTTACCCTCTTACTTTAAGCCTGTAGTGGTCACCCTTTTCTCAGAAACAACCTACACCCTATGTGCCTTACTAACTACCGCCCTGTATCCCTCCTGCTGTTTGTCTCCTAATTGCTAGAATGTCAACATTCTTAAATCACATTCCCTCCTGGATCCTTTACAACCTGCCTTTCGTACAGCTCGTTCTACAGACTGTGCTTAAAGCAAATTCCCAAGGTCACTTTTCCCTACTAATCCTACTTGATCTATCTGCTGCGTTTTGATGCTCTCAATCACTCTCCTCCTTCATATTCTAAACTCTCTCTTGGTATCCGTAACACAGTTCTATCCTGGTTTTCATCATAACTTTCCTGTCACACATTCTCCATCTCTGTTGCTAACATGTCTTCGTCTTCTATTGATCTGTCTGTGGGTATACATCAGGGCTCTGTTCTGAGATCTCTCTTTCTCTCTACATACTATCATTTGGTGACCTCATCAACTCTTTGTGACAATCCTATAAATAACAAATACAAATATCAGGTCATGGGAATAAGTGATTTGGACATAAAAGTAACATTTCGGAAGTGTGGACAACTAATACATCTTGTAGATTGCCTTTACAGTGTGATGTCATTGATTCAGTAGATTGTGTGCAGACCAGGACTGCAGTACAGTGTCACTCACATGGATGACTTGCGTGGTAGAAGCTCAAGAACAAGGATGTCAAACTCCAGTCCTCGATTGCAGCAAACAGGCCAGGTTTTCAGGATATCCCTACTGAAAACCTGGCCTGTTTGGGACCCTCGAGGACTGGAGTTTGACATGCATGCTCTAGAAGGAGCACAGCTGTGGGTGGGAGGTGGATTTGCTTTGCATCAAATGGTTTGGAGCAAGGTTTATTGTATGTATTATCATAATAACAATGCAATGCTTAACTTTTATTTCAGGAGGGATGACTGCAGAACAGAAGTGAATATTGAAGCCATGTGTTCCTTTTCTTGCAAAAGAGAAAATTTGAAGGACAGTTGAAGAGAAGGAAAATTACTACACAGAGACAGATAAGCAATGTGTATATTTCTCATTTACCATTTAGTATTTGTCGTTTTATTGACTCCACACAATCCGGCTGCTACGGGTTTCACATTGAATATTTTCATCTCTACTCTACCCCTTCCTGTGATCTGAACCATGCAAGTTTTCGTTGATTCAATACATCATGAGTAGAGGGTGGCTACAGTATGAAGTAAAGACCCAAGGACCACATCTACTACCATTCATAACAAGAACATGTGCAGTAGCGCACAGCTGCAGTTCTATGTGATTGTTATGAAAGGTTGAGGTGGTTCAATTCTATGAATCTGGAGTGGGATGGATCCTGTTTGCATCATATGGTTTCATCTAGGCCAGTAGATTATATAACTCTCAGTACAGGTTACACATGGCATCAGTATTAGTGATTTAAAGAGGAGGAAAGCTTCAATGTGGAGAACAAAGCCAAGTAATGTTGAAGTTACTCCTTTTACCATTTACTTGGTCAGTCTGTACTGTCTACTCTCCACACAGCTGCTAAGGATCTTCCATTTTAAATACTTTCACCTCCTATTCTGCACTGCTTTGCTGCCCATTATTCAGAGATGCGTTCCAGTCATGTTTAGCACTCTGAATCTCTCTGCAGTCATTGGTTCAGCACATCATGGGTAGAGCATGGCTACAGATACAGCAAGCTATTATTATTTTACCGGCTGATCACCCATAATATTGCATTAAAACATAGAATATCACTTAATTTCCAAAAGATTCAGTGATGCTGATAATGCAGAATCTCACAACATTTCCCATCATAATGCCATAATGCACAAGTGGGAGAAATAATCCTTGCTATATCTGTACATTGTGTGACGTATTACCTCAATGACCAATGAGAGCAAGTACATCTTCTGTATAGAGCGGCTGTGTTATGATGCAGTTATTGATCATCATTGACATAATCACAAGAATCTTATGCAAAGGGAAATTGTCCGCAGCGAAGTGAGATTTCAGCCCCCAAACGTCTGTAATATTAATGCAATGTCTTACTTTTGTTGCAGTGAACACTGAAGAGACGGATCTACTACAACACTGTACAGGATGAGCATACGCTACAAGCAGCAAAATGATCTTGCAGTTGACAGTATGTTGTTCTGGTAATGTGCACAATTATTATTTATGGGCTACACACCACAGTGCTGGACATATTCTGTTAACTTCAACTCTACTCCTAACATGGAGATGTCTTCCTGGTGTTACTGATTCAGTACATCATATGCACAGTGTGGTTATGATATGATGGATTGATTTAATGAACCCACCAACCAATGATGACATCTGCATCATCTTCTGTAAAGTGCAGCTACAGCATGATATTATCAGCATTTGGTGCGGTATAATCAGAGGTATCTATGTGCTTTTGTGCCTGTTTTAAGTCCTCCAGCTTAACGCCCCTACACCTCCCACTACACAGGCATACTTACTTATGCATACACTGACATCTGGCATACCTACACACACCCCAGGGCCACTTCCTTCCCCTGATGTCAGGGAGAGGATGGGCATGCAGAGTGCAGTAAGTCTCCACGTTACTCTGGCCAACAGTCTTGGCCTACCTCCAGCATCTGTCACCCACAACATCTGTTCCCTCCTTGTAAAGTGCTGAACTATCTCACCTGGGTCAGTGCTATAGCTGATCACAGTGCCCGATCAGGATGTCACTGTGACAGGCAGCAGTGCAGATTGACCGGTCAATCAATGCAGTGCCGCAACATATGCACTAAATGAGATTTCCGTGCCCCCAGTCAGGTTACTCCCTGGGCAGTGACCCTGCTCACACCCTCCCCTAGTTCCACCTCTGATCACAATTATCTCTTGGAGAGTGTAGCAAATTGGAGTTGGGGGAATCTCACCTCTGCCATGCATGGTCACAATCTGGGCACAGGACCCAAATAGTGGGCAATGTGGCACTTCTTACAGTAGAGAATAAGTAACTTTATTCTTTACTTGTGTATTAAGGACCTTATTTGCATTAAATTCAGTCCACATGGGACCAAGACTTTCTGGCTTACTGAACAAAGTGGAATTGTTTCGTAGAGGGTGGAGAATTGTATTTTATCTGAAATTACCCCCTCTGCACAAAATACAAACAATTATACCCATACAAGTACCTTGTGGAAGTTGTTGCCCTCTATCTTCCTGTGGTCTCTCCCTGTTTCTCACCGTGCCTCCTCCCATTTCCTTGCACCTCTGCGTCTCCGCATATATCCCTATACTCAGAGCCGGCTCCGGTCAGTGACATGGGATGCCCAAATATGAGCATACCCATATATGGGCATCCATGCCACTGACCGGAGCCCGCTCTGTTGCGGATATGGAGAGAGACTGGGAGATTTACATCCCCTTATAATTCATATGGTGCATAGTACCGGCACGTATTGTTTTACCGGTACTGTGTACCTTCCTACTTTCACACTGGTACAGTATATGCTGCAGTGGGACTGAGAGGGATATATTGGTAACACATAGTCATTGTTGGGGGAATTCAATCCATTTTGAAAATAGTAATGAAATGTTTTTTACTTTTCTTTTTTTTCAGTAATGAAGAATGAAAAATTTCTGTTAAAATTGAATTGGAGGTGAACTGGATTCATCATCAACTCTGCACCAGTGTGAATTGATGTTCTTTAATGTTCTGATAAGGTACATGCAACATCTCTTCCTCAACCCCTGCACCACTCTCTGCCTCTTGCCTCTCTCTCTCCACCTCCCTGCTAAGCGTATTAACCCATCTAATGTAATCCACATTCCATGTCTCACTTTACTCTTCACTTCTCACGTGCCCTCTGGAATGTCTGCTCTCTGACTAACAAGGTCTATTTGTACATGACCTCTTCTGCTCTCATCATCCACCACCTCTCATTCCCCTCACCCCTGTCCTACTCGATACCTCAGCTTAATTGAACTCTCTCCTCTGACATCTACCCTTATCTCTAACCTCTCCTCACTTTCTGCTTAAACTAACTATCTTGTTAACTTTTACAATGCTATCATCTCCTCCTCCTCCCTCCTCCTCCTCCCTCCTCCATCATATATATGCCCCTTCTAGGCTCTGACACACTCATCCCTCTAAGGCCATGATTATCATGGGCACATGCTTGGTCATCCACAGTGTGTGCGAGCGATGCAGAGCCGCCTCGGACCTCAGTGCAGGGATTGCTGCATACCCCCAGCATCTGTCACCCACAAACAATACACACACTAATACTCCCCACAATACACACTATAATACCTCCTCAATACTAATCTCCCCAATAATATTATAGCTCCAAACACAATATACACAACACCCTTACACAAGATACACAATCTAGTACTCTCCTCTGCACCTCTACACACCATATAATACTCCCACACACACAATATACACACTACCCTCCTACCCCCATAAAATACAACCAATAATACACACACACTTTGTGGATGTTGGGACCAGCTCCCGGCATGCACCAGTGAAAGAGAGAGGCCCGCAGAAGCTCGGAAGAACTCCCTCCATCCGTGCCTTCCTCCGTTTCACATCTTCTCCCTGTCTCTCTCCCTCCCTTTCCTTGCATCTCCCTGCGTCTTTACGTATACCCAGTCAGTGACGGCTCTGGTCACGTGATGCCTTAATATGGGCTTATCCATATATGTTCATCCACGTCACTAATGTGATGCCCGCACTGTTGCGGAGCTGGTACTTACGACGGGCACTTATTGTTTTATCAGTACTGCGTACCTGACTCTACCGGCCTACTTTCAACACTAGTACAATATGTGCTTCACTACGAGTGAGTGGGGAATATTGGCATCACACAGTCACTGTTGAATATGCCATTCAATCCATTTTGAAAATAGTAATGCAATGTGGTTTTGTTTTGTTTGCTTTTTGCAGTAATGAAGAATGGAAAAGTTATATTAAAATTAAATTGGAGGGGGACTAGATTCAGCATTTCATCATGAACTCTGCACTTGTGAGAATTTAACTTCTTGAATACCCTGACAGGTACACGCAACATTAAGACTATAATCTGCTGTGCAAGCTTTCGTGCTATACCTCCCCCTCAGGTTTTGATTTATACATTTGCTGCCTCAATTCATGTCCTCTAATATTTGAAAGCTCTCTCCTAGCATTTTCTCTTTACCACAGAACGTCATCCCAATGTAACCTCTCTCTTGTTCTTTCTGCTTGCTGTTTCCTCACTCCTCTGTTAAACTTTTCTAATTTCTCTAACTTCCACACTCCTGCTTTTATCCACATGTTCTCCTCTTTCCTTCCCCTACCTTTGCATGTGTCTACACACTGCACCATTTGTACAGACCTCTATTGCAGCTATTTCTGCACTGCTCAATGAAAAGCACTCTTTAATATCCTATTCTCTGTGCCCCCTCTCTCTGCGCCCCCTCTTTTGGCGCCTCCTCTCTCTGCGCCCCCTCTCTCTGCGCCTATCTGTCTCATTCTCTCTACGTCCCTCTCTCTCTACATAGAGCTATCTCTGTCTCTCTCTACACCTATCTCTGTGTCTCCTTCTATGTTTGCTGATGTGTGGGATATCTCTTATAATCTTGAACCTGCTCATATACACATCGGGCCTCCCTGCCTCTGCCTCCCTGCTAAGAGTGTTAACCTATCTAATGTAATCCACATTCCTTTCCTTACTTTTCTCTTCCCTTCTCCTATGCCATCTGGAATGTCCGTTCTCTGACTAACAAGGCTCTAGTTGTACATGACCTCTTCTGCTCTCATCATTCACAATCAGTCATTCCCCTCACCCCATCTTACCTGTCCCACTGATTTGCCTCTGCTTAATTAAACTCTCCTCTGACATCTACTCTAACCTCTCTGCTCTCTCTCTCTTTCCGCTTAAACTAACAATCTTATTAACTCTTACAATGCTATCCTCCTATCTATATGCCCCCTCTAGGCTCTGACACACTTGTCCCTCTAGCCCACACCCTTGGCTAAATTCCCAAACATGTTCATCACACTTCCACTCGCTGTTCTTAATGCCTATGAAGGAAATCACACAATTGATATTTGATTTTTCTACAGTAAAAATGTCTCCAGTCCTGTATAAAGCTGCTCTCTGGGGCCAAACCACACTACTTTTTTTTCACATTCATCAACACTCAAATTTAATTTACGCTGTCTTTTTTTCCCTGTATTTGACTCCCTCCACTAACCTTCTCCTCACACTTGCCATCCTTCCTTCACTTCTCCTCAAGCATTTGACTACTTCAGAGGCAAGGTGGATGCCACCCACAAGGAGATTCCTTCTGTCCCTTCCCCCTTCTCTCCTTCTACCTAATTCTCCTTCTGCATTTGACTCCTTTTCTTCTCTTACAGAGCTGGAAGCTAATCATCTTCTCTTCTCCCTCTACCACATGCCCTCTAGATCGTATCCCCTCACACCTTACTGCATCTCTTAGTCCCCACTCTCACCCACATCTTCAATTCCTCCCTATTCTCTGGCTCTTTACCCTCTTACTTTAAGCCTGTAGTGGTCACCCTTTTCTCAGAAACAACCTACACCCTATGTGCCTTACTAACTACCACCCTGTATCCCTCCTGCTGTTTGTCTCCTAATTGCTAGAATGTCAACATTCTTAAATCACATTCCCTCCTGGATCCTTTACAACCTGCCTTTCGTACAGCTCGTTCTACAGACTGTGCTTAAAGCAAATTCCCAAGGTCACTTTTCCCTACTAATCCTACTTGATCTATCTGCTGCATTTGATGCTCTCAATCACTCTCATCCTTCATATTCTAAACTCTCTCTTGGTATCCGTAACACAGTTCTATCCTGGTTTTCATCATAACTTTCCTGTCACACATTCTCCATCTCTGTTGCTAACATGTCTTCGTCTTCTATTGATCTGTCTGTGGGTATACATCAGGGCTCTGTTCTGAGATCTCTCTTTCTCTCTACATACTATCATTTGGTGACCTCATCAACTCTTTGTGACAATCCTATAAATAACAAATACAAATATCAGGTCATGGGAATAAGTGATTTGGACATAAAAGTAACATTTCGGAAGTGTGGACAACTAATACATCTTGTAGATTGCCTTTACAGTGTGATGTCATTGATTCAGTAGATTGTGTGCAGACCAGGACTGCAGTACAGTGTCACTCACATGGATGACTTGCGTGGTAGAAGCTCAAGAACAAGGATGTCAAACTCCAGTCCTCGAGGGCAGCAAACAGGCCAGGTTTTCAGGATATCCCTACTGAAAACCTGGCCTGTTTGGGACCCTCGAGGACTGGAGTTTGACATGCATGCTCTAGAAGGAGCACCGCTGTGGGTGGGAGGTGGATTTGCTTTGCATCAAATGGTTTGGAGCAAGGTTTATTGTATGTATTATCATAATAACAATGCAATGCTTAACTTTTATTTCAGGAGGGATGACTGCAGAACAGAAGTGAATATTGAAGCCATGTGTTCCTTTTCTTGCAAAAGAGAAAATTTGAAGGACAGTTGAAGAGAAGGAAAATTACTACACAGAGACAGATAAGCAATGTGTATATTTCTCATTTACCATTTAGTATTTGTCGTTTTATTGACTCCACACAATCCGGCTGCTACGGGTTTCACATTGAATATTTTCATCTCTACTCTACCCCTTCCTGTGATCTGAACCATGCAAGTTTTCGTTGATTCAATACATCATGAGTAGAGGGTGGCTACAGTATGAAGTAAAGACCCAAGGACCACATCTACTACCATTCATAACAAGAACATGTGCAGTAGCGCACAGCTGCAGTTCTATGTGATTGTTATGAAAGGTTGAGGTGGTTCAATTCTATGAATCTGGAGTGGGATGGATCCTGTTTGCATCATATGGTTTCATCTAGGCCAGTAGATTATATAACTCTCAGTACAGGTTACACATGGCATCAGTATTAGTGATTTAAAGAGGAGGAAAGCTTCAATGTGGAGAACAAAGCCAAGTAATGTTGAAGTTACTCCTTTTACCATTTACTTGGTCAGTCTGTACTGTCTACTCTCCACACAGCTGCTAAGGATCTTCCATTTTAAATACTTTCACCTCCTATTCTGCACTGCTTTGCTGCCCATTATTCAGAGATGCGTTCCAGTCATGTTTAGCACTCTGAATCTCTCTGCAGTCATTGGTTCAGCACATCATGGGTAGAGCATGGCTACAGATACAGCAAGCTATTATTATTTTACCGGCTGATCATCCATAATATTGCATTAAAACATAGAATATCACTTAATTTCCAAAAGATTCAGTGATGCTGATAATGCAGAATCTCACAACATTTCCCATCATAATGCCATAATGCACAAGTGGGAGAAATAATCCTTGCTATATCTGTACATTGTGTGACGTATTACCTCCATGACCAATGAGAGCAAGTACATCTTCTGTATAGAGCGGCTGTGTTATGATGCAGTTATTGATCATCATTGACATAATCACAAGAATCTTATGCAAAGGGAAATTGTCCGCAGCGAAGTGAGATTTCAGCCCCCAAACGTCTGTAATATTAATGCAATGTCTTACTTTTGTTGCAGTGAACACTGAAGAGACGGATCTACTACAACACTGTACAGGATGAGCATACGCTACAAGCAGCAAAATGATCTTGCAGTTGACAGTATGTTGTTCTGGTAATGTGCACAATTATTATTTATGGGCTACACACCACAGTGCTGGACATATTCTGTTAACTTCAACTCTACTCCTAACATGGAGATGTCTTCCTGGTGTTACTGATTCAGTACATCATATGCACAGTGTGGTTATGATATGATGGATTGATTTAATGAACCCACCAACCAATGATGACATCTGCATCATCTTCTGTAAAGTGCAGCTACAGCATGATATTATCAGCATTTGGTGCGGTATAATCAGAGGTATCTATGTGCTTTTGTGCCTGTTTTAAGTCCTCCAGCTTAACGCCCCTACACCTCCCACTACACAGGCATACTTACTTATGCATACACTGACATCTGGCATACCTACACACACCCCAGGGCCACTTCCTTCCCCTGATGTCAGGGAGAGGATGGGCATGCAGAGTGCAGTAAGTCTCCACGTTACTCTGGCCAACAGTCTTGGCCTACCTCCAGCATCTGTCACCCACAACATCTGTTCCCTTCTTGTAAAGTGCTGAACTATCTCACCTGGGTCAGTGCTATAGCTGATCACAGTGCCCGATCAGGATGTCACTGTGACAGGCAGCAGTGCAGATTGACCGGTCAATCAATGCAGTGCCACAACATATGCACTAAATGAGATTTCCGTGCCCCCAGTCAGGTTACTCCCTGGGCAGTGACCCTGCTCACACCCTCCCCTAGTTCCACCTCTGATCACAATTATCTCTCTTGGAGAGTGTAGCAAATTGGAGTTGGGGGAATCTCACCTCTGCCATGCATGGTCACAATCTGGGCACAGGACCCAAATAGTGGGCAATGTGGCACTTCTTACAGTAGAGAATAAGTAACTTTATTCTTTACTTGTGTATTAAGGACCTTATTTGCATTAAATTCAGTCCACATGGGACCAAGACTTTCTGGCTTACTGAACAAAGTGGAATTGTTTCGTAGAGGGTGGAGAATTGTATTTTATCTGAAATTACCCCCTCTGCACAAAATACAAACAATTATACCCATACAAGTACCTTGTGGAAGTTGTTGCCCTCTATCTTCCTGTGGTCTCTCCCTGTTTCTCACCGTGCCTCCTCCCATTTCCTTGCACCTCTGCATCTCCGCATATATCCCTATACTCAGAGCCGGCTCCGGTCAGTGACATGGGATGCCCAAATATGAGCATATCCATATATGGGCATCCATGCCACTGACCGGAGCCCGCTCTGTTGCGGATATGGAGAGAGACTGGGAGATTTACATCCCCTTATAATTCATATGGTGCATAGTACCGGCACGTATTGTTTTACCGGTACTGTGTACCTTCCTACTTTCACACTGGTACAGTATATACTGCAGTGGGACTGAGAGGGATATATTGGTAACACATAGTCATTGTTGGGGGAATTCAATCCATTTTGAAAATAGTAATGAAATGTTTTTTACTTTTCTTTTTTTTCAGTAATGAAGAATGAAACATTTCTGTTAAAATTGAATTGGAGGTGAACTGGATTCATCATCAACTCTGCACCAGTGTGAATTGATGTTCTTTAATGTTCTGATAAGGTACATGCAACATCTCTTCCTCAACCCCTGCACCACTCTCTGCCTCTTGCCTCTCTCTCTCCACCTCCCTGCTAAGCGTATTAACCCATCTAATGTAATCCACATTCCATGTCTCACTTTACTCTTCACTTCTCACGTGCCCTCTGGAATGACTGCTCTCTGACTAACAAGGTCTATTTGTACATGACCTCTTCTGCTCTCATCCACCACCTCTCATTCCCCTCACCCCTGTCCTACTCGATACCTCAGCTTAATTGAACTCTCTCCTCTGACATCTACCCTTATCTCTAACCTCTCCTCACTTTCTGCTTAAACTAACTATCTTGTTAACTTTTACAATGCTATCATCTCCTCCTCCTCCCTCCTCCTCCTCCCTCCTCCATCATATATATGCCCCTTCTAGGCTCTGACACACTCATCCCTCTAAGGCCATGATTATCATGGGCACATGCTTGGTCATCCACAGTGTGTGCGAGCGATGCAGAGCCGCCTCAGACCTCAGTGCAGGGATTGCTGCATACCCCCAGCATCTGTCACCCACAAACAATACACACACTAATACTCCCCACAATACACACTATAATACCTCCTCAATACTAATCTCCCCAATAATATTATAGCTCCAAACACAATATACACAACACCCTTACACAAGATACACAATCTAGTACTCTCCTCTGCACCTCTACACACAATATAATACTCCCACACACACAATATACACACTACCCTCCTACCCCCATAAAATACAACCAATAATACACACATACTTTGTGGATGTTGGGACCAGCTCCCGGCATGCACCAGTGAAAGAGAGAGGCCCGCAGAAATTCGGAAGAACTCCCTCCATCCGTGCCTTCCTCCGTTTCACATCTTCTCCCTGTCTCTCTCCCTCCCTTTCCTTGCATCTCCCTGCGTCTTTACGTATACCCAGTCAGTGACGGCTCTGGTCACGTGATGCCTTAATATGGGCTTATCCATATATGTTCATCCACGTTATACATCATCATATATCATCAACTCTGCACCAGTGTGAATTGACGTTCTTTAATGTTCTGACAAGGTACATGCAACATCTCTTCCTCTACCCCTACACCACCCTCTGCCTCTTGCCTCTCTCTCCACCTCCCTGCTAAGCGTATTAACCCATCTAATGTAATCCACATTCCTTGTCTCACTTTACTCTTCCCTTCTCACGTGCCCTCTGGAATGTCTGCTCTACGACTAACATGGTCTATTTGTACATGACCTCTTCTGCTCTCATCATCCACCACTTCTCATTCCCCTCACCCCTGTCCTACTCGATACCTCAGCTTAATTGAACTCTCTCCTCTGACATCTACCCTTATCTCTAACCTCTCCTCACTTTCTGCTTAAACTAACTATCTTGTTAACTCTTACAATGCTATCATCTCCTCCTCCCTCCTCCTCCATCATCTATATGCCCCTTCTAGGCTCTGACACACTCATCCCTCTAAGGCCGTGATTATCATGGGCACACGCTTGGTCGTCCACAGTGCGTGCGAGCGATGCAGGGCCTCCCCGTCGCCTCGGACCTCAGTGCGGGGATTGCTGGAGCGACAGGCATGCGCTAATTTTGCCTTCTGTTGCGTGCTTACTATAGACGCAGCCTAACCCATGCATTGGTTTAATTCACAAGCACGCTCTCATCACACTTCATCACATCACACTGCTGCTCTTAACACCTATGGAGGAAATCTCACAGTCTGATTTTCTACACTAAACCTTTGTCCTGTTCTGTAAAACTCTGCTCCTTTTTTTAAGGTCAAACACTACTTTTTCCTCACTCATCAACACTCCAATTTCATTCACACTGTCTTCTATGTATTTGAGTCCCACCACTGACTTTCTCCTCCCACTTAACATCCATCCTTTATTTCTCCTCAAGCCTTTGCTCACTTGAGGCAAGGTGGATGCCATCCACAAGTAGATTCGTTCTCTCCCTTCCCCCTCTCTCTTTTTCTATCTAGATCTCATTGCACTCTTGACTCCTTTTCTCCTGTCACAAAGCTGGAACCTGATCTTCTCTTCTCCCTCTACCACATGCCCTCTCAATCCTATATTCTCACTCTCACCCACATCTTCAATTCCTCCATATCCTTTGGCTCTTTCAACTCTTCCTTTTAAGCATGCAGTGGTCACCCCTATTCTCAAAAATAACCTTGACCTTGTGTGAATTTCTAACTATCGCCCTGTATCCGTCCTACCATTTGCCTCCTAATTGCTAGAACATCTTGTGATCTCCCGTTTGATCAACATTCTTAAATCACATGCTCCTCTGGGCCCTTCACAATCTGCCTTTCCCAATGTAACCAATTATGTACATAAAGAAAATTCCCAAGGTCCATTTTACTTACTAATCCTGCTTGATCTCTCTTCTGCTTTTGATACTGTCAATCACTCTTCTCATTCATATTCTAAACTCTTTCTTCGTATCCGCAGCAAACTTATATCCTGGTTTTCATCATACTTCTCCATCACACATTCTCCATCTCTGTTGCTAACGTGTCTTTGTCTCCTGTTGTTTTGTCTGTTGGTATACCTCAGGACTCTGTTCTGGGACCTCTCTCACTACATACTATCACTAGTTGACCTTATCAACTATTTTGGCCCTTGATATCATCTCTATGCAGATGATACACACACCTATCCACCCTACCGTCACTCCTGCAATTTATTTCCTAGTTTCGGGTCGCCTCCTGGCTATATCCTCCATGGATGACACTCTTCTGCCTTAAACCTAATGTCTAAAACTGAGCTCCTCATATTTCCCCCTAAATCTGGCCTAATATCACCTTTCTCCATCGCAGTAAACAGTACTACCATCATCCTGTCATGAAAGCACATTGCCTAGGAGTAACATTTGACTCTTCCCTTTCCATCTTCATTCACGACACTGGCTAAAGTTTGTCGATTCTTTCTCTGTAATATTTCCAAGATTTGCCCTTTTCTCTGTCAATCTACTGCTAAAACGCCAATGCATGCCCTTATCGTATGGGTTAACATACTGCTAACAGGGCTCCCTGCTTCACAACTTTCTCATTTGCAATCTATCCAAAACTCTGCTGCTTGAATAATTTCCCTTTCTCCCACAACAGTATCTGCTCATCTCCTCCTCCTCCTTAAATCCCTCTCCTTGCTTCCCATCAAGTTTCAGATCACCTACAAAGTTCTCCTCCTTACCTTTTTGTTAAGGTTCTCTATTAGTGGTGTACCGAGTACCCGGCGTTACCCGACACATTTCCAGCTACCCGGACATTACTCGAAACCGGCCACTGAGAAGTGGACTTGGCCGGGTAATACCCGGCGTCGGGTAATGTCAGGGCAGCTGGAAATAATCTTTTATACTTACCTTTCCTAAGACATCTAGGATCAGCAGCAGCAGTCCTCTGATGTTGGCAGCATCAGAGGTGTCTTCACCTGGCGGGGGGAGCTGCAGGAATCACTTCCACAGCACCGAAGCAGGTAAGCTGTGTCTGTGAGCCTGCAGCTCCCCCGCCGGCTGAAGACACCACAGATGCTGCCACCGTCACAGGACTGCTGCTGATCCTAGATGTCACCGCCACCCGGAAGGTAAGTGCCAAACCGTGTACCCGACCGGGTAGAACCTTTCATTTTGGCCGGGTACCCGTTACCCATTTTTTTATAGTTGAGGACCCAGTCCAACACTATTCTCTATTCATCTGCTCCTTCCTACATATCATCTTTGGTCTCGTTATGCCCTTCCTCGTCTCCTAAGCTCTACTAATAACTGTCTCCATTATACTTCTTACACCCCTACTGCGCACTCGCTCTCTCTTGCCTGAAACCCTTTCCCATCAATTTACCTGTGAAACTCACACACACTCAGTATATGCCAACATACCCTCTTCCACCCACATTTAAGATCAACCTTAAAATTCACAACTTAAATGAAGCATTTCAATAGCTTTTACTCGTTGCTACTGTCACTCATTCAGTCACTAACTATTGTTCCCAAGAAGTGCTTTATACTACAAGTACCCACCATTAAGGACAAGCATTGTCATCTACTGCACTTGTTCCCCCACCTGTTGTCTCTCTGTAAGTCTCCTTACATTTCTCTTAGATTGTAAACTACCCAGGACAGGGATTTACTTTCCTATTGTCTGTTTTTGTTTGTTGAACTTATTGTATAATAATTTCCTGTACTTTTTGGTCTCTCTTGTAAAGCGCTGAGTACACAATGGGTGGTATATAAATAGAGATATATGCAGAGTCTAGAGACAAGGCACACGTGTATAGGTAGCTACAGTTTATCCGGGACCGTATGCATCCTTGAAGTGCCTGTCCCAGTTATTTTCTATTGATTGCAATGTAGGAGTGTCTGTCCTGTCTTATTTTTTTTATTATTATTATTATTATTATTATTATATATACAAAGATATATACAAAGATTGTTTCCTGTCGTTAGCATGACATTGTGTGACACAGTGTGATGTCATTGATTCAGTAGATTGTGTGCAGACCGGGACTGCAGTACAGTTTCACTGACATGAATAACTTGTGTGGTAGAAGCTCTAGAAGGAGCACAGCTGTGGGAGGGAGGTGGATTTGCTTTGTATCACATGGTTTGGAGCAAGGTTCATTGTATGTATCGTCAATAATAATTATAATAATAATAATGCAATGCTTAACTTTTTTATTTCAAGAGGAAAGACTGCAGAACAGAAGTGAATATTGAAGCCATGTGTTCATTTTCTTGCAAAATAGAAAATTGAAGGACAGTTGAAGAGGAGGAAAATGACTACACAGAGACAGATAAGCAATGTGTATATTTCTCATTTAGTATTTGTCGTTTTATTGACTCCAAAAAATCCGGCTGCTAAGGGTTTCGCATTGGACATATTCACCTCTACTCCACCCCTTCCTGTGACCTGTACCATGCAGATTTTTGTTGATTCAATACATCATGAATAGAGTGTGGCTACAGTATGAAGTACTGACCCAAGGACCACATCTACTACCATTCATAACAAGAACATGTGCAGTAGCGCACTGCTGCAGTTCTATGTTATTGCTATGAAAGGTTGAGGTGGTGCAATCATATGAATCTTGAGTGGGAGGGATCCTGTTTGCATCATTTAATTTGATCTAGGCCAGTAGAGTATATAACTCTCAGTACAGGTTACATATGGCATCAGTATTAGTGATTTAAAGAACAGAAAAACAGGAGTGGAGAACAAAACCAAGTAATGTTGAAGTTACTACTTTTTACTATTTACTTGGTCAGTCTGTACTGTCTACTCCCCACACAGCTGCTAAGGGTTTCCATTTGAGATACATTCACCTTCTACTCTGCACTACTGTGCTACCCTCTATTCAGAGATGAGTTCAAGTCATGTTTACCACTCTAAATCGCTCTGCAGTCATTGATTCAGCACATCATGGGTAGAGCATGGCTATAGATACAGCAAGCTTTATTTTACCCTAATATTGCATTAAAAAATAGAATATCACTCAGTTTCCTACAGATTTACTGATGCTGATAATGCAGAATCTCACCCTCCCATCATAATACACCAGAGGAAGAAATAATCCTTGCTATATATGTACATTGTGTGACATATTGCCTCCATGACCATTGATGGCAAATACATATTCTGTATAGAGCAGCTGTGTTATGATGTAGTTGTTATTGATCATCATTGAGATATAATCACAAGAATCTTATGCAAAGGGAAACTGTCATTAGCATAGTGGGATTTCAGCCCCCAAACTTCTGTAATATTAATGCAATGTCTTACTTTTATTGCAGTGAACACCGAAGAGACGGATCTACTACAACACTGCACAGGACAAGAGTATACACTACAAGCAGCAAAATGATCATGCAGTTGACAATATGTTGTTCTGGTAATGTGCACAATTATTATGTATGGGCTCCACACCACAGTGCTGGACATATTTTGTTAACTTCAACACTACCCCTACCATGGAGATGTCTTCCTGTGATTGGTGTTACTGATTCAGTACATCATATGCACAGTGTGGCTATTATATGATGGATTGATTTAATGAACCCACCAAACACTGATGACATCTGTATCATCTTCTGTAAAGTGCATCTACAGCAGGATATTATCAGCATTTGGGGTGATATAATCAGAGGCATCTATGTGCTTTTGTGCTGGGTAAAGTCCTCCAGCTGAACCGCCCCCCGCCCCCCACCCCCCTACACCTCCTGCCACACAGGCAAACTTACTTACACACACAGCACACTTACTTATGCACACTGACACTTGGCATACCTACACACACACCCCACAGCCACTGGCATGCATGCAGAGTCCTGGGCATGCAGGATGGGCATGCAGAGTACAGAATATCTCCACCTTGCTCTGGCCCGTACTCTTGGCCTACCCCCAGCATCTGTCACCCACAACCTCTGTTCCCTCCCTGTAAATTGCTGCACTAACACACCTTGGTCAGCGCTGCAACCGATCACAGCACCGGATCATGTCACTGTGATAGGAAGCAGTGCTAATTGACCGGTCAATCAATGCCACGTGGCAACATACGCACCAAAAGAGATTTCCATGCCCCCTGACAGGCTACTCCCTGGGCAGTGACCCTGCTCATCTTCCACCTCTGATCACAATATTCTCTCTTGGAGAGTGTAGCAAATTGGAGTTGGGGGAATTTCACCTCTGCAGTGCATGTAGAGTCCTGTATGCAGAGTACAGAAAGTCTCCACCTTAGTCTGGCCCGTACTCTTGGCCTACCCACAGCATCTGTCACCCACAAATAATACATACTCTAATACTCCCCACAATACACACTTTAATACCTCCTCAATAATAATCTCCCCAATAATATTATAGTCTTAAACACAATATACACAATACCCCCTAACACAAGATACCCAATCTAACACTCTCCTCTGCACCTCAACATAATATACACACTATAATACCCTACACACAATATAATACTCCCACACACACACACAATATACACACTATCCTCCTACCGCCATAAAACACAACCAATAATACACACACACTTTGTGGATGTTGGGACCAGCTCCTTGCATGCACCAGTGAAAGAGAGAGGCCTGCCATCCGTGCCTCCCTCCGTTTCCCATCTTCTCCCTGTCTCCCTCCCTTTCTTTGCATCTCCCTGCATCTTTGCGTATACCCAGTCAGTGACGGCTCCGGTCACGTGATGCCTTAATATGGGCTTATCCATATATCTGTTGCAGAGATGGAGAGAGACCTGGAGATTTTACATTTCCTTATAATTCATATTGGTACTTAGTACGGGCACTTATTGTTTTATCAGTACTGGGTACCTGACCGTACTGGCCTACGAGTGAGAAGGCAATATTGGCATCACACAGTTACTGTTGAATATGTCATTCAATCCATTTTGAAAATAGTAATGCAATGTGGTTTTGTTTTGTTTGCTTTTTGCAGTAATGAAGAATGAAAAAGTTATATTAAAATTAAATTGGAGGGGAACTGGATTCAGCATTTCTTCATGAACTCTGCACTTGTGAGCATTGACCTTCTTGAGTGCCCTGACAGGTACACGCAACTTTAAGACTATAATCTTCATCAACTGCTGTGCAAGCTTTCGTGCTATACCTCCCCCTCCGGTTTTGATTTATACATTTGCTCTCTCAATTCATGTCCTCTAATATCTGGAGGCTCTCTCCTAGCATTTCTCTCTACCACAGCACGTCATCCCAATGTAACCTCTCTCTTGTTCTTTCTGTTTACTGTTTCCTCACTCCTCTGTAAAACTTTTCTAATTTCTCTAACTTCCACACTCCTGCTTTTATCCACATGTTCTATACACTTTCCTTCCCCTACCTTTGCATGTGTCTACACAAAGCACCATTTGTACAGACCTCTATTGCAGCTATTTCTGCACTGCTCAATGAAATGCACTCCTGCACATCCTATTCTCTTCCACCTTCCCTCATTCTCTACGCCCCCCTCTCAAAGCCCCATCTCTCTATGTCTCCTCTCTCTACGCCTATCTGTCTCATTCTCTTGACGCCCTTCTCTCTCTACATATCCCTATCTCTGTCTCTCTCTACACCTATCTCTGTGTCTCCTTCTATGCTCGCTGATGTTGGGGGATATCTCTTATAATCTTGGACCGGCTCATATACACATCAGGCCTCCCTACTAAGAGTGTTAACCTATCTAATGTAATCCACATTCCTTTCCTTACTTTTCTCTTCCCTTCTCCTGTGCCCTCTGGAATGTCCACTCTTACTAACAAGGCTCTAGTTGTACATAACCTCTTCTGCTCTCATCAGTCACAATCAGTCATTCCCCTCACCGCATCTTACCTGTCCCACTGATTTGCCTCTGCTTAATTAAACTCTCCTCTGACATCTACTCTAACCTCTCTTCTCTCTTCTCTCTCTTTCTTTCTGCTTAAACTAACAATCTTATTAACTCTTACAATGCTATCCTCCTATCTATATGCCCCCTATAGGCTCTGACACACTCATCCCTCTAACCCACACCTTTGGCTAAATTCCCAAACACACTCATCACACTTCCACTCGCTGTTCTTAATACCTACGGAGGAAATCTCACACTTTGTTTGATTTTTCTACAGTAAAAATGTCTCCTGTCCTGTATAAAGCTGCTCTCTAGGGCTAAATACACTACTTTTTTCCACACTCATCAACACTCATTTAATTTACGCTGTTTTTTTCTCTGTATTTGACTCCCTCCACTGACCTTCTCCTCCCACTTGCCATCCTTCCTTCACTTCTCCTCAAGCATTTGACTACTTCAGAGGCAAGGTGGATGCCACCCAAAAGGAGATTCCTTCTGTCCCTTCCCCCTTCTCTCCTTCTACCCAAATCTCCTTCTGCACTTGACTCCTTTTCTTCTCTTACAGAGCTGGAAGCTAATCATCTTCTATTCTCCCTCTACCACATGCCCTCTAGATCGTATCCCCTCACACCTTACTGCATCTCTTAGTCCCCACTCTCACCCACATCTTCAATTTCTCCCTATTCTCTGGATTTTTGCCCTCTTACTTTAAGCCTGTAGCGGTCACCCTTTTGTCAGAAACAAACTACACCCTATGTGCCTTACTAACTACCGCTCTGTATCCCTCATGCTGATTGCCTTCTAATTGCTAGTGTCAACATTCTTAAATCACATGCCCTCCTGGATCCTTTACAACCTGCCTTTCGTACAGCACGTTCTACAGACTGTGCTTAAAGCTTCTTCCCAAGGTTTTTCCCTACTAATCCTACTTGATCTATCGGCTGCGTTTGATGCTCTCAATCACTCTCCTCCTTCATATTCTAAACTCGCTCTTGGTATCAGTAACAAAGTTCTATCCTGGTTTTCATCATAACTTTCCTGTCACACATTCTCCATCTCTGTTGCTAACATGTCTTCGTCTTCTATTGATCTGTCTGTGGGTATACATCAGGGCTCTGTTCTGAGATCTCTCTTTCTCTCTACATACTATCATTTGGTGACTTCATCAATGCTTTTGGCCTTAGATATAATCTCTATGCGGATGATACACACACAAATCTATCCACCCCTGTTCTCACTCCTGCAATCCAGTCCCTACTCTTGGGTTGTCTCCTGGCTATATGCTCATGGATGGCACTCCACTGCCTTAAACTTAATGTCTAACACTGGGCTCATATTATCCCCTTTCTCCATCACAGTAAACAGTACTACCATCTATCTTGTCATCAAACATGTTGCATAGGAGTAACATTTGGCTCTTCAATTCCATCTCCATTCACATGCACGGCTATGGGTAAAATGTGTTGCCTCTTTCTCTGTAATATTGCCAAGATCTTCCCTTTCCCCTCTCAACCTACTGCTAAAACTCCAATGTATACTGTTATCCTATAGGTTATTTTAACATACTACTAACAGGCCTCCATGCTTCACAACTTTCTCCTATGCAAAACTCTGCTGCTTGAATTATCTCACTTTCTCCCACAACAGTCTCTGCTCATCTCCTTAAATCCCTGTCCTGGCATCCCATCAAGTTTTTGTATCACCTACAAAGTTCTCCTCCTTACCTTTTTGTTAAGGCTCTCCATTAATCTGCTCCTTCTTGCATATCATCTTTGATCTCTCGTTATGCCCTTGCTTGTCTCTTGCACTATAACCATAACTGTCTCCTGTAAACTTCTTTCACCTCTACTGTTCTCTCACTTGCCTGAAACCATTTTCCATCACTGCACCGTACATGTGAAACTTCCTCACACTCAGTATATGCCAACATAACCTCTTCCACCCACATGTAAGACCAATCTTAAAATTCACGACTTAAATTAAGCATTTAAAAAACTTTGACTCGTGGCTACTGTCCCACACCCACAGTCACTGCTAACAACTATTGTTCCCAAGATGTGCTTTCTACTAATTGTACCCACCATTAAGGACAAGCATTGTCATCTACTGCACTTCTTCCCCCAACTGCTGCCTCTCTTTAAGTCTTCTAACATTTCTATTAGATTGTAAAGTTCCCAGGGCAAGGATTTACTTTCCTATAATCTGTTTTTATTTGTCGCACTTATTTTTTAATTATTTTTCCCCTCTCCCCTAATGATATACATATAGGTTTTCCTGTCATTTGCATGACAGAGTTATTATGGTTAACTATTGCATCATGTAGACTGCCTTTTCAGTGTGATGTAATTGATTCAGTACTTTGTGTGCAGACTGTGACTGCAGTACAGTGTCACGAACATTAATGACTTGTGTGGTAGAAGCTCTAGAAGGAACACAGCTATGGGAGGGAGGTGGATTTACTTTGGATCACATGGTTTGGCGCAAGGTTCATTGTATGTATGATCATAACCATGCAATGCTTAACTTTTATTTCAGGAGGGAAGAACAGTGAATATTGAAGCCATGTGTTTTTTTTCTGTCAGAAGAGAAATTTTGAAAGACAGTTGAAGAGGAGGAAAATGACTACACAGAGACAGATAAGCAATGTGTATATTTCTCATTTAGTATTTGTCGTTTTGTTGACTCCACACAATCCAGCTGCTAAGGGTTTCGCATTGGACATATTCCCCTCTACTCTACCCTTCCTGTGATCTGTACCATGCAGGTTTTTGTTGATTCAATACATCATGAGTAGAGTGTAGCTGCTGTATGAAGTATTGACCCAAGGACCACATCTACTACCATTCATAACAAGAACATGTGCAGTAGCGCACTGCTGTAGTTCTATGTGTTTTATTAAAGGTTGAAGTGGTGCAATCATATGAATCTGGAGTGGGATGAATCCTGTTTGCATCATATGGTTTCATCTAGGCCAGTAGAGTATATCTCTCAGTACAGGTTACACATGGCATCAGTAGTAGTGATTTAAAGAACAGAAAAAACAAGAGAAACTTCAATGTTGATAACAAAGCCAAGTAATGTTGAAGATACTCCTTTAACTATTTATTTGATCAGTCTGTACTGTCTACTCCCCACACAGCTACTAAGTCTTCCATTTGAGATACATTCACCTCCTACTCTGCACTGCTGTTCTGTCCTCTATTCAGAGATGAGTTCCAGTCATGTTTACCACTCTGAATCACTCTGCAGTCATTGATTCAGCACATCATGGGTAGAGCATGGCTACAGATACAGTAAGCTTTATTTTACCGGCTGATCATCCATAATATTGCATTAAAACATAGAATATTACTCAGTTTCCAAAAGATTCAGTGATGCTAATAATGCAGAATCTTACAACACATCCCATCATAATGCACCAGAGGAAGAAATAATCCTTGCTACACTACCGACACGTTTTATTGAAGCACGGCTAGCACCGCAAGCCGGGGGATGCCCCGGCGTGCTAGCCGCACTCCCTCAGCGTGCCGCGCATCACCGATGCACGGTCACGCGTCATCGGGTGCCTGCGCCCCCTGCACGCGCGTCCAGGGCTCCCCGAGGGAGCACTGGTGTCCCGCGATGTGGGGGACAGCGGCAGGGGGTTCCGGGGGACCCGACGGACCCGGCAGCGGAAGGGAGAAAGCCCCGATCGGAGGGCGCTCCTCCGCTGCTTCGGCGTGCGCCCGGCACCCTCCGGCGCGCGCCAGGTTACTGCTGCGGCCAAGAACGGGCAAATGCTCGAATAAACTCGGCCGCAGCAGTATATCTGTACATTGTGTGACGTTTGGCCTCCATGACCATTGATAGCAAATACATATTTTGTATTGAGCGGCTGTGTTATGATGTAGTTGTTATTGATCATCATTGAGATATAATCACAAGAATCTTATGCAAAGGGAAAATGTCTGCAGCATAGTGGGATTTCAGCTCCCAAACTTCTGTAATATTAATGCAATGTCTTACTTTTATTGCAGTGAACACTGAAGAGACGGATCTACGACAACACTGCACAGGACAAGAGCAAACACTACAAGCAGCAAAATGATCTTGCAGTTGCAAGTATGTTCTGTAATGTGCACAATTATTATTTATGGGCTACACACCACAGTGCTGGACATATTCTGTTAACTTCTACCCCTACCATGGAGATGTCTTCCTGTGATTGATTCAGTACATCATATGCACAGTGTGGCTATGATATGATGGATGGATTTAATGAACCCACCACCCACTGACATCTGCATCATCTTCTGTAAAGTGCAGCAGGATATTATCAGCATTTGGGGTGGTATAATCTGGGGCATCTATGTGCTTTTGTGCCTGGATAAGTTCCTCCAGCTGAACCACCCCCCTATACCTGCCACACAGGCATACTTACAGAGCACACTTACTTATGCACACTGACACTTGGAATACACACACACACACACACACACACAGACACTGTCATGCATGCAGTGTCCTGTATGCAGAGTACAGAAAGTCTCCACCTTACTCTGGCCCGTACTCATGGCCTATCCCCAGCATCTGTCATCCACAACCTCTGTTCCCTCCCTGTAAAGTGCTGCACTAACACACCTGGGTCAGCGCTGCAGCTGATCACAGTGCCGGATCATGATGTCAATGGGATAGGCAGCAGAGCTGATTGACAAGTCAATCAATGCAGCTCCGCAATATATGCACCAAAAGAGATTTCTGTACCCCCTGTCAGGCTACTCCCTGGGCAGCGACCCTTCTCACCCCTCTCATTCCACCTCTGATCACAATAATCTCTCTTGGAGTGTGTAGCAAATTGGAGTTGGGGGAATCTCACCTCTGTAGTGCATGGTCACAATCTGGGCACTGTACCCAAATATTGGGCAATGTGGCACGTCTTACAGTAGAGAATAGAATAAGTAACTATATTCTTTACTTGTGTATTAAGGAACTTATTTGCAATAAAAATTCAGTCCACCTGGGACCAAGACTTTCTGGTTTTCTGAACAAAGTGGAATTGTTTTCCTATAATTTTATATTCTCTGAAATGTAACATCACAATAAAGTACTCCTATTTTTTTCCTTTGTGCTTTTTTATGGACTATTCCTTTATGTATTTCACTTAATGGGACTAATTACCTTACGATTAGATTTCACTTGTATTTTCTTGGGTTACTCTTTGGAATTTCTCTCTGTGTTCATTTATACTATCTTATTTAGAGCAGTCTTTGCCATTGGACCCCATTTCTTGCCAGAGAGATCTGTAACACAGAGTATTGAAGAGAGTACAGAACAGTGGTGAAGTAGATTTTTATGCTTCTAGGCAGCCTCCCTTCTCACCATGTATTCTGCCCCCGACGGTCTCTTGCACTGCTCCCTCCTACACCCACTCTCCTCACTCTTCCCTCCCCTCCCCGCTATCACTCAATGACCCCCTCTCATTCAATCCTGCTCCCTTACTCCCCCCTCACTCATTCTTCCTTCTGCACACACAATCCTCCCGAATATCACTCCCAAACAACACACACACTAATTCTCCCCACAATACACACTATAATACCTCCTTGTGACGATAGCTTCCACAGGCTTATTAATATTACACAAAAATAATTGGGTTTGAACTGAACGAGGCTTAAGATATAATAAATTGTATTTATTCCTTAGAATATAGGTGAACACAACAGATAATACAGTAACGAACAAGAAGTACACTTACTTAAGGGTTGGGGAATGAGAAGTATGATGTAGCATTTCTTTCAGCAGTGAGGAAATCATTCAGGTGATATCAGGTAACCATATCAGCAAACGAAGACAAAGGATATATGGGTGGACAGCAGTTTATAAACCATTCTCCTTCTATTCTTAACCTTAAGCACATTGGATTGGTTTACAATTACCTCCAGCCACTCACTAACGTGGGAAAGCATTCTGACCCATGCCCCCCTGCTAGTTGGCACATGCGCAGTAGAACTCTGGGGGTCTCATTTCTGAAGCCCCACATTTACGTCAGGAATGCCAGACAGTCTACCATTTGGAGTTCTGGCAGGAAAACCTTTGTTGAAAGGTGTTAACTGGAACACTTAAGACCTGCCCTGGTTTGGGCTTCGGATAAACAGTGAGGGTGATAAAACTCTTTGAACAGCACTTAAATCCTAGACATAGCGGCGTCCCCAGGGCCATCTGCTACCTTATGGCCCAAAAGAATCTCTTCTGGGTCTTTGTCCATACCTTAAGATACACTATTAAGCATAAAACATAAACGTATTAAAATATCCGGTTCCGTTAGGTTTAGCAGGTCCAAACTTCCCAGTTCGCATTGCCAGAACTGGGACACCATATGGTCCAAAAAGCGACTTGCTACGACCTAAGAAACCGAAGTTACACCAATGCACATTAAATCATTTTAATACAAAAATCTCCATTGAAAAAGAAATCTCAGCTTTTCACTAAATCCCCATTGAAAACAACGGGCAGCTCCGCCATAGACTTTCAATGGTAAATCGCCGCCATTGAAGTCAATGGGGGTTTTCTGCCATTGAAGTTTATGGGAAAAGTCCCGAACTTCAAGGGGGTCCATACTCCGTCGGGTTGGTCCAAGCGGGTCAAGGATGGTTCTGCAGCGATGCCGGAGCAGTGGCTACAGATACCCCAAACCCTGATCCGCTGAACCCTCCGGAACCGGAGATATGGATTCCTAAAATTCAGCATTTCTCACTTAGTCATTTTTCTGAGCCGTTTCTGCCGCCGCCGGCAAAGCCTATGGCGCGACCCGCTCTATCTGGTTCGACCCTTATCGGGGGTCCAGGATTCGGGGACCCGGTGGTGGTCGAGTGGGGGGACGCTTAGGAACTAGGGGCAAAAATAATTTTATCCCTAGGTGCCCTAAAACAGTTTATTTCCCCGCTAATTGACGTTGAACTTGACCCAGTGATTTTAGCTCTTTTGAAGGACATTGTATCCGCTTTGCGGTTTGCGGTCTGGACGGCAGCCAACTAGGTTACCTCGAGGCATCTCCATTGAAGTCAATGAGCCCATTGACTTTCAATGGGAAACCGCCGCTCTCCCTCTCGGACGCCACCTGCTGGTCACTACAGGAAACAGGACGAAAACAGCACAAATTCCTATTGAAATGCATTGAGCCCTAATGGCGGCCAATGGGGACCTGCAAAATGGTGCCCGAAAAGGCGGGAAACTTACACAAAGAGCTATAATCATTAAAGAATTATTAACCCTTGTGCTCCCGGATGGATTCTAGTGTGTGTGTGATGCAAACACTGAGTAACCAGACATTACAATGGAACAGGGGAAAATACATTTACATGTCATAACAAGGGTTACATCACATTTCTGGACCTCAGCCCAGTTAACCCCTTGTCTCCCTGGTGCGGTCAGGGGTGGCCAAATGGGGTGCAACCCCTTTAATACCGGGCCACCCCCTCTCTCCCTCTACACCTCCCCTTCTTAATGCGTGTCCTGTGGCCCACTGGCCCTGACGGGGAGTGGGGCACTGCTGGCACCATTAATGAATTCAGTCTTAGAGGGATAGTCCTGGCGTGAAAGTCCATCAGCATTGCTGTTTTCACTACCCTTTTTGTGCTGAATGGTGAATTCAAATTCTTGCAAAGCCAAGCTCCATCTCAGCAGTTTGGCATTTTCCCCTGATACCCTCTGTAGCCAGCTCAGGGGATTGTGGTCGGTAATGACCGTGAAAGCGCTCCCATAGACATAGGGCTGGAGCTTTTTGAGTGCCCACACAATGGCCTAGCACTCCTTTTCAATGGTGGCATATGCCACCTCCCTGGGGAGCAGTTTGCGACTGAGATACACCACAGGGTGCTCTTTGCCGTCGTCCCCCACCTGGCTCAACACAGCCCCCACACCAAAGTCTGAGGCATCAGTCTGAATAAGAAAATGCTTGGTATAATCTGGGGCAGCCAGGATGGGGGCCTCAGCAAGCGCAGCTTTCAGTGCCTGGAAAGCAGTTTCACAGCAGGAGACCAGGTAATAAGCACAGGCAGTTGCTTCTTAGTCAGATCAGTCAGGGGTTTGGCCACGGCGCTGTACTGTGGGACAAATTTCCTGTAGTACCCTGCGGTGCCCAAAAAGGCCATGACCTGTTTCTTGGTTTTTGGAACAGGCCACTGAACTATGGCTTCTACCTTGGCTGGCTCTGGCTTGAAATGCCCTCCACCCACCCTGTGCCCTAAGTACAGGACTTCTGCCATACCTACCATACACTTAGTGGGTTTTAAGGTAAGCCCAGCCTCCCTGATTCTATCCAGCATCGCAGCTACATGTCCTATGTGGGATTCCCAGGAATTACTAAAGACAGCAATGTCATCTAAGTAAGCCCTGGCATAGCTCTGCATCCCTTCCAGTAACCTATTGACCAGGCGTTGGAAGGTAGCCGGGGCATTCTTCATCCCAAATGGCATCACCAAAAACTCATAGAGGCCACTTGGAGTGAAGAATGCTGACTTCTCCCTAGCCTCCAGGGTCAGGGGAATCTGCCAGTAGCCTTTGCTCAGATCCATGGTGGTCAGATACTTTGCCCCCGCGAGTTCATCTAGTAACTCATCCATGCGGGGCATGGGGTAAGCATCTGACACCGTCCCAGCGTTGAGCAACCGGTAGTCCACACAAAACCGGGTGGTTTTGTCCTTCTTAGGCACTAGGACTACTGGACTTGCCCAAGGGCTCTGGAACCCTAATTACCCCTAGGGTCAGCATCTCCTCAATCTCTCTCTCCATACTTGTCTTGACCTCTGCTGACACTCTATAAGCGTGCTTATGCAGAGGCTGCAGGTCCCCTGTGTGTACTGGGTGTTTGGTGAGATGTGTGGTCCCTGGCATGTCAGTGAAGAGGGCGCTATACTGAGCTAGCATGTCCCTGGCTTCTCCCTTCTGCCTAGCACTCAACTGTGCCCCGATCTCTACCTGCTCAACAGTGTTTCCTTGCTTTGCCTCCCCTAGGAGATCAGGCAGAGCATTGCTCGCCGGATCCTCCAGCAGTGGGCTACAAATGGCCATTACTGCTCCCATACTCGGTGCTCTGTATTCCTTTAACATATTAATGTGATATGTCTTGTGCCTCTCAGGTGCTACCTGTACAACATAGTTGCACTCATTCACCTTTCGGATAACCGGGTACGGTCCCGACCAGGCAGCCATCAGCTTGTTCTCCCGAGTGGGTTTGAGAACAAGCACCTGCTGTCCTGGGATGAATTCTCTGCTACGGCCTGCTGGTCATACCATTGCTTCTGCTTGGTCTGAGCAGCCCTGAGGTGGTCCTGGGCCACCCCCATAAGCATCTCTAACCGGTCTCTGAGATCTACTACATACTGGATCACTGAAGCATCAGTAGCAGTAGTCTCCCCCTCCCATCCCTCATGGAAGAGGTCCAGAGGTCCACGTACCCTGCGGCCATATAGTAGCTCGAAGGGGGAGAAGCCTGTAGATTCTTGCGGTACCTCTCGGTATGCAAACAGCAAGTGCTGCAGGTGAATCTCCCAGTCTTTCCCCTCCGCCTCTATAAAGGTCCGAAGCATCTGCTTCAGGGTACCATTAAACCTCTCACATAATCCGTTTGTTTGGGGATGGTAAGGGGTAGTGCGCTGGTGCTGTACACCGCAGGCATCCCAGAGACAATGTAACAGTTCACTCATGAACTGCGACCCCTGATCAGTTAGGATCTCACTAGGGAAACCTACCCTAGCAAAAATGTTCAGCAAAGCTGCTGCCACTGTCTTGGCACTTATGGTGCCCAGCGCTACCGCCTCAGGGTACCGGGTGGCAAAATCCACCACCGTGAGGATGTAGCACTTCCCTGACCTGCTAGGAATCATGAGGGGTCCTATCAGGTCCATCGCTACCTTCTGGAAGGGTTCCCCTATTATCGGTAGGGGTCTCAGGGGTGCCTTCACACGGTCGCCCGCCTTACCTACTCGCTGGCAGGCATCACAGGAGCGGCAGAAATCAGCCGCATCCCTGGATGCCCCCGGCCAGAAATAACGCTGCAATAACCGGGCTCGCGTTCTGGTGACCCCCTGATGTCCCGCTAACGGAATAGAGTGAGCTACCCGTAACAATTGCTGTCGGTACCCCTGGGGTACTACTAGCTGTCGCTTACCGGTCAATCCCTTCTCTATTCTCGGGTTTCCTTCTTCTCTGTATAGGAGTCCCTTATGCCATAGGCAGCGCTCAGTGCCCTCCCCTGCCTGAGATTCGGACGCCCGAAGTCTCACGCCGGCCAGGGTAGGGTCTGCCTTCACTGCCTCCCTAAACTGGGCTCCTAAATCTGCCCCCCCCCCAGTCATGTCATTGTCAGGGGAAGGGGACACGGTAAGGGGGAACAGTAAGTCAGCCTGTGGTTGCAACTGATCCTGGCTTACCTCCCTGGGCTCCTCTGTGCCCTCCGCTAACGTTGGTCCCAAAGGCTGGGGGACTGGAGTGGCCACCGCCGACATTGCTGTGGTCTGGCTCCGGGTAACCGCCGCCACTGCAGCGGGCTGGGGCACACGGTCGTAGGTGCAGGTCATCGGTCCCAGGTCATTGCCCAAAAGAATTTCAGCATCCAAACCTGGTAAAACCCCCACCTCCCGCACACCCTTGCCCACCCCCCAATCCAAAAAAATGCGGGCCACCTGCAGGAAACGTGGCTCTCCGTCAGCCACAGTGATCTGTATCCCAGGGCCTGGGATCAATTCCTCTGGCCGGACCATATCAGGTCGGACCAGGGTCACTGCAGCTCCTGAATCAAGTAAGCCAACTGCTTGCCGGTCACCGACTGTGACCGGGGTGAGATGCTTGCTCCTGTCGTCCGTCTGCTGCAGGTCTGCGCTGTGATGTCCTCCGCTCCTGGCTGTAGGCACTGAAGAAACCGGGGTAGGGGTGACATGGGACGTCTCGCTGGGAGTTGTTTCCATGACCGGTCCTGGTTCTTTGGTGGAAGCCACCCGCACGCGGGCTACCGGCTTTGCAGCTGGGGTGCGTTGCCCTCGATAGGGTCCGTTGGAACGCAGGGGTTCCGGGCAATCTGGTCTGATGTGACCAGTGCTGTTGCAATTGTAGCACCGGCGCTCATGCCGGAGCTCTCCCGCCTTCTGTGACCCGCTGCCCGCAGGCGGCTTTTGGGTCCACTGGGGGGTACTCACAGCTTTCTTGGCCGGCGCCGGTGGGGTTACCGCTTTGGCTGGTACCTTGGCGGTCATCTGGGACCGGCTGACCACATAGTCATCTGCCATCCTCGCCGCCTCGGTGTAGGTCTTGGGCTTTTTATCATACACAAAAGCCCTCACCGCCGGCGGGCACTGCTGCATGAGCTGCTCCTGAAAGATGAGGTCCAGCAGGCGTTGGTAAGTCTTGGCCTCAGAGCCCTCCACCCAGTGTAACCCATACAAAGCCATGCGGGTCACATAAGTGACATAGGTCTCCTGAGGGTGCCTCTCCTCCAGCCGGAACTTACCCCGGTAAGCTTCAGGGGTAAAACCATGCTGAAACAGCAAAAGTTCTTTCAGGTGGTCATAGTCATCAGCAAACTCCTCTGTAAGCGCCATCAAAGTCTGTTTAGCCAAGCTGGAGAGTAGCGGGTCCAGGCGTGCAACCCTATGCTGGGGAAGCACCCCGTACCGCCGGCACTGCGTTTCAAAGTTCCTTAGAAACATGTCAATCCGATCAGTGCCCTCCACATACTTGGTGAGACTGTGCTTGTCCAGTTGGAGTCCATCTCTGGGGGGTCGGACCGGGGGGCAATAAGCGGGTCTGTTCATTGCCATAGAGATAAACGTTAGGGTTAGGGTTAGGGTTAGGGTTATAGGGGAATACGAAAATTTAGGTATGTGACTCATTTGGGTACTAACCAATCAGAGAAGAGTTAGGGTTGAAAGTTAGGGTTGAAAGTTAGGGTTGAAAGTTAGGGTTGAAAGTTAGGAATATTTTTCTATTTTTGTTTGGCCCAGGGTTATAGGGGAATACGAAAATTTAGGTATGTGACTCATTTGGGTACTAACCAATCAGAGAAGAGTTAGGGTTGAAAGTTAGGGTTGAAAGTTAGGGTTGAAAGTTAGGGTTGAAAGTTAGGATTATTTTTCTATTTTTGTTTGGCCCAGGGTTATAGGGGAATACGAAAATTTAGGTATGTGACTCATTTGGGTACTAACCAATCAGAGAAGAGTTAGGGTTGAAAGTTAGGGTTGAAAGTTAGGGTTGACACTTAGGATTATTTTTCTATTTTTGTTTGGCCCAGGGTTATAGGGGAATACGAAAATTTAGGTATGTGACTCATTTGGGTACTAACCAATCAGAGAAGAGTTAGGGTTGAAAGTTAGGGTTGAAAGTTAGGGTTGAAAGTTAGGGTTGAAAGTTAGGGTTATTTTTCTATTTTTGTTTGGCCCAGGGTTATAGGGGAATACGAAAATTTAGGTATGTGACTCATTTGGGTACTAACCAATCAGAGAAGAGTTAGGGTTGAAAGTTAGGGTTGAAAGTTAGGGTTGAAAGTTAGGGTTGAAAGTTAGGGTTGACACTTAGGATTATTTTTCTATTTTTGTTTGGCCCAGGGTTATAGGGGAATACAAAAATTTAGGTATGTGACTCATTTGGGTACTAACCAATCAGAGAAGAGTTAGGGTTGAAAGTTAGGGTTGAAAGTTAGGGTTGAAAGTTAGGATTATTTTTCTATTTTTGTTTGGCCCAGGGTTATAGGGGAATACGAAAATGTAGGTATGTGACTCATTTGGGTACTAACCAATCAGAGAAGAGTTAGGGTTGAAAGTTAGGGTTGAAAGTTAGGGTTGAAAGTTAGGGTTGAAAGTTAGGGTTGAAAGTTAGAATTATTTTTCTATTTTTGTTTGGCCCAGGGTTATAGGGGAATACGAAAATTTAGGTATGTGACTCATTTGGGTACTAACCAATCAGAGAAGAGTTAGGGTTGAAAGTAAGGGTTGAAAGTTAGGGTTGAAAGTTAGGGTTGAAAGTTAGGGTTGAAAGTTAGGATTATTTTTCTATTTTTGTTTGGCCCAGGGTTATAGGGGAATACGAAAATGTAGGTATGTGACTCATTTGGGTACTAACCAATCAAAGAAGAGTTAGGGTTGAAAGTTAGGGTTGAAAGTTAGGGTTGAAAGTTAGGGTTGACACTTAGGATTATTTTTCTATTTTTGTTTGGCCCAGGGTTATAGGGGAATACGAAAATTTAGGTATGTGACTCATTTGGGTACTAACCAATCAGAGAAGAGTTAGGGTTGAAAGTTAGGGTTGAAAGTTAGGGTTGAAAGTTAGGGTTGAAAGTTAGGGTTATTTTTCTATTTTTGTTTGGCCCAGGGTTATAGGGGAATACGAAAATTTAGGTATGTGACTCATTTGGGTACTAAACAATCAGAGAAGAGTTAGGGTTGAAAGTTAGGGTTGAAAGTTAGGGTTGAAAGTTAGGGTTGAAAGTTAGGATTATTTTTCTATTTTTGTTTGGCCCAGGGTTATAGGGGAATACGAAAATTTAGGTATGTGACTCATTTGGGTACTAACCAATCAGAGAAGAGTTAGGGTTGAAAGTTAGGGTTGAAAGTTAGGGTTGAAAGTTAGGGTTGAAAGTTAGGGTTGACACTTAGGATTATTTTTCTATTTTTGTTTGGCCCAGGGTTATAGGGGAATACGAAAATTTAGGTATGTGACTCATTTGGGTACTAACCAATCAGAGAAGAGTTAGGGTTGAAAGTTAGGGTTGAAAGTTAGGGTTGAAAGTTAGGGTTGAAAGTTAGGGTTGACACTTTGGATTATTTTTCTATTTTTATTTGGCCCAGGGTTATAGGGGAATACGAAAATTTAGGTATGTGACTCATTTGGGTACTAACCAATCAGAGAAGAGTTAGGGTTGAAAGTTAGGGTTGAAAGTTAGGGTTGAAAGTTAGGGTTGACACTTAGGATTATTTATCTATTTTTGTTTGGCCCAGGGTTATAGGGGAATACGAAAATTTAGGTATGTGACTCATTTGGGTACTAACCAATCAGAGAAGAGTTAGGGTTGAAAGTTAGGGTTGAAAGTTAGGGTTGAAAGTTAGGGTTGACACTTAGGATTATTTTTCTATTTTTGTTTGGCCCAGGGTTATAGGGGAATACGAAAATTTAGGTATGTGACTCATTTGGGTACTAACCAATCAGAGAAGAGTTAGGGTTGAAAGTTAGGGTTGAAAGTTAGGGTTGAAAGTTAGGATTATTTTTCTATTTTTGTTTGGCCCAGGGTTATAGGGGAATACGAAAATTTAGGTATGTGACTCATTTGGGTACTAACCAATCAGAGAAGAGTTAGGGTTGAAAGTTAGGGTTGAAAGTTAGGGTTGAAAGTTAGGGTTGACACTTAGGATTATTTTTCGATTTTTGTTTGGCCCAGGGTTATAGGGGAATACGAAAATTTAGGTATGTGACTCATTTGGGTACTAACCAATCAGAGAAGAGTTAGGGTTGAAAGTTAGGGTTGAAAGTTAGGGTTGAAAGTTAAGATTATTTTTCTATTTTTGTTTGGCCCAGGGTTATAGGGGAATACGAAAATTTAGGTATGTGACTCATTTGGGTACTAACCAATCAGAGAAGAGTTAGGGTTGAAAGTTAGGGTTGAAAGTTAGGGTTGAAAGTTAGGGTTGAATGTTAGGGTTGAAAGTTAGGATTATTTTTCTATTTTTGTTTGGCCCAGGGTTATAGGGGAATACGAAAATTTAGGTATGTGACTCATTTGGGTACTAACCAATCAGAGAAGAGTTAGGGTTGAAAGTTAGGGTTGAAAGGTAGGGTTGAAAGTTAGGGTTGACACTTTGGATTATTTTTCTATTTTTATTTGGCCCAGGGTTATAGGGGAATACGAAAATTTAGGTATGTGACTCATTTGGGTACTAACCAATCAGAGAAGAGTTAGGGTTGAAAGTTAGGGTTGAAAGTTAGGGTTGAAAGTTAGGGTTGACACTTAGGATTATTTATCTATTTTTGTTTGGCCCAGGGTTATAGGGGAATACGAAAATTTAGGTATGTGACTCATTTGGGTACTAACCAATCAGAGAAGAGTTAGGGTTGAAAGTTAGGGTTGAAAGTTAGGGTTGAAAGTTAGGGTTGACACTTAGGATTATTTTTCTATTTTTGTTTGGCCCAGGGTTATAGGGGAATACGAAAATTTAGGTATGTGACTCATTTGGGTACTAACCAATCAGAGAAGAGTTAGGGTTGAAAGTTAGGGTTGAAAGTTAGGGTTGAAAGTTAGGGTTGAAAGTTAGGGTTGACACTTAGGATTATTTTTCTATTTTTGTTTGGCCCAGGGTTATAGGGGAATACGAAAATTTAGGTATGTGACTCATTTGGGTACTAACCAATCAGAGAAGAGTTAGGGTTGAAAGTTAGGGTTGAAAGTTAGGGTTGAAAGTTAGGGTTGACACTTAGGATTATTTTTCTATTTTTGTTTGGCCCAGGGTTATAGGGGAATACGAAAATTTAGGTATGTGACTCATTTGGGTACTAACCAATCAGAGAAGAGTTAGGGTTGAAAGTTAGGGTTGAAAGTTAGGGTTGAAAGTTAGGGTTGAAAGTTAGGGTTGAAAGTTAGGGTTGAAAGTTAGGGTTGACACTTAGGATTATTTTTCGATTTTTGTTTGGCCCAGGGTTATAGGGGAATACGAAAATTTAGGTATGTGACTCATTTGGGTACTAACCAATCAGAGAAGAGTTAGGGTTGAAAGTTAGGGTTGAAAGTTAGGGTTGAAAGTTAGGGTTGAAAGTTAGGGTTGACACTTAGGATTATTTTTCTATTTTTGTTTGGCCCAGGGTTATAGGGGAATACGAAAATTTAGGTATGTGACTCATTTGGGTACTAACCAATCAGAGAAGAGTTAGGGTTGAAAGTTAGGGTTGAAAGTTAGGGTTGAAAGTTAGGGTTGAAAGTTAGGGTTGAAAGTTAGGGTTGACACTTAGGATTATTTTTCTATTTTTGTTTGGCCCAGGGTTATAGGGGAATACGAAAATTTAGGTATGTGACTCATTTGGGTACTAACCAATCAGAGAAGAGTTAGGGTTGAAAGTTAGGGTTGAAAGTTAGGGTTGACACTTAGGATTATTTTTCTATTTTTGTTTGGCCCAGGGTTATAGGGGAATACGAAAATTTAGGTATGTGACTCATTTGGGTACTAACCAATCAGAGAAGAGTTAGGGTTGAAAGTTAGGGTTGAAAGTTAGGGTTGAAAGTTAGGGTTGAAAGTTAGGGTTGACACTTAGGATTATTTTTCTATTTTTGTTTGGCCCAGGGTTATAGGGGAATACGAAAATTTAGGTATGTGACTCATTTGGGTACTAACCAATCAGAGAAGAGTTAGGGTTGAAAGTTAGGGTTGAAAGTTAGGGTTGAAAGTTTGGGTTGAAAGTTAGGGTTGAAAGTTAGGGTTGACACTTAGGATTATTTTTCTATTTTTGTTTGGCCCAGGGTTATAGGGGAATACGAAAATTTAGGTATGTGACTCATTTGGGTTCTAACCAATCAGAGAAGAGTTAGGGTTGAAAGTTAGGGTTGAAAGTTAGGGTTGAAAGTTAGGGTTGAAAGTTAGGGTTGAAAGTTAGAGTTGAAAGTTAGGGTTGAAAGTTAGGATTATTTTTCTATTTTTGTTTGGCCCAGGGTTATAGGGGAATACGAAAATTTAGGTATGTGACTCATTTGGGTACTAACCAATCAGAGAAGAGTTAGGGTTGAAAGTTAGGGTTGAAAGTTAGGGTTGAAAGTTAGGGTTGACACTTAGGATTATTTTTCTATTTTTGTTTGGCCCAGGGTTATAGGGGAATACGAAAATTTAGGTATGTGACTCATTTGGGTACTAACCAATCAGAGAAGAGTTAGGGTTGAAAGTTAGGGTTGAAAGTTAGGGTTGAAAGTTAGGGTTGACACTTTGGATTATTTTTCGATTTTTGTTTGGCCCAGGGTTATAGGGGAATACGAAAATTTAGGTATGTGACTCATTTGGGTACTAACCAATCAGAGAAGAGTTAGGGTTGAAAGTTAGGGTTGAAAGTTAGGGTTGAAAGTTAGGGTTGAAAGTTAGGGTTGAAAGTTAGGGTTGACACTTAGGATTATTTTTCTATTTTTGTTTGGCCCAGGGTTATAGGGGAATACGAAAATTTAGGTATGTGACTCATTTGGGTACTAACCAATCAGAGAAGAGTTAGGGTTGAAAGTTAGGGTTGAAAGTTAGGGTTGAAAGTTAGGGTTGAAAGTTAGGGTTGACACTTAGGATTATTTTTCTATTTTTGTTTGGCCCAGGGTTATAGGGGAATACGAAAATTTAGGTATGTGACTCATTTGGGTACTAACCAATCAGAGAAGAGTTAGGGTTGAAAGTTAGGGTTGAAAGTTAGGGTTAGGGTTAGGGTTAGGGTTAGGGTTAGGGTTAGGGTTAGGGTTAGGGTTAGGGTTAGGGTTAGGGTTAGGGTTAGGGTTAGGGTTAGGGTTATAGGGGAATACGAAAATTTAGGTATGTGACTCATTTGGGTACTAACCAATCAGAGAAGAGTTAGGGTTGAAAGTTAGGGTTGAAAGTTAGGGTTGAAAGTTAGGGTTGACACTTAGGATTATTTTTCTATTTTTGTTTGGCCCAGGGTTATAGGGGAATACGAAAATTTAGGTATGTGACTCATTTGGGTACTAACCAATCAGAGAAGAGTTAGGGTTGAAAGTTAGGGTTGAAAGTTAGGGTTGACACTTAGGATTATTTTTCTATTTTTGTTTGGCCCAGGGTTATAGGGGAATACGAAAATTTAGGTATGTGACTCATTTGGGTACTAACCAATCAGAGAAGAGTTAGGGTTGAAAGTTAGGGTTGAAAGTTAGGGTTGAAAGTTAGGGTTGACACTTAGGATTATTTTTCTATTTTTGTTTGGCCCAGGGTTATAGGGGAATACGAAAATTTAGGTATGTGACTCATTTGGGTACTAACCAATCAGAGAAGAGTTAGGGTTGAAAGTTAGGGTTGAAAGTTAGGGTTGAAAGTTAGGGTTGACACTTAGGATTATTTTTCTATTTTTGTTTGGCCCAGGGTTATAGGGGAATATGAAAATTTAGGTATGTGACTCATTTGGGTACTAACCAATCAGAGAAGAGTTAGGGTTGAAAGTTAGGGTTGAAAGTTAGGGTTGAAAGTTAGGGTTGACACTTAGGATTATTTTTCTATTTTTGTTTGGCCCAGGGTTATAGGGGAATACGAAAATTTAGGTATGTGACTCATTTGGGTACTAACCAATCAGAGAAGAGTTAGGGTTGAAAGTTAGGGTTGAAAGTTAGGGTTGAAAGTTAGGGTTGAAAGTTAGGGTTGACACTTAGGATTATTTTTCTATTTTTGTTTGGCCCAGGGTTATAGGGGAATACGAAAATTTAGGTATGTGACTCATTTGGGTACTAACCAATCAGAGAAGAGTTAGGGTTGAAAGTTAGGGTTGAAAGTTAGGGTTGAAAGTTAGGGTTGAAAGTTAGGGTTGAAAGTTAGGGTTAGGGTTAGGGTTATAGGGGAATACGAAAATTTAGGTATGTGACTCATTTGGGTACTAACCAATCAGAGAAGAGTTAGGGTTGAAAGTTAGGGTTGAAAGTTAGGGTTGAAAGTTAGGGTTGAAAGTTAGGGTTGAAAGTTAGGGTTGACACTTAGGATTATTTTTCTATTTTTGTTTGGCCCAGGGTTATAGGGGAATACGAAAATTTAGGTATGTGACTCATTTGGGTACTAACCAATCAGAGAAGAGTTAGGGTTGAAAGTTAGGGTTGAAAGTTAGGGTTGAAAGTTAGGGTTGAAAGTTAGGGTTGAAAGTTAGGATTATTTTTCTATTTTTGTTTGGCCCAGGGTTATAGGGGAATACGAAAATTTAGGAATGTGACTCATTTGGGTACTAACCAATCAGAGAAGAGTTAGGGTTGAAAGTTAGGGTTGAAAGTTAGGGTTGAAAGTTAGGGTTGAAAGTTAGGGTTAGGGTTAGGGTTAGGGTTAGGGTTATAGGGGAATACGAAAATTTAGGTATGTGACTCATTTGGGTACTAACCAATCAGAGAAGAGTTAGGGTTGAAAGTTAGGGTTGAAAGTTAGGGTTGAAAGTTAGGGTTGAAAGTTAGGGTTGAAAGTTAGGATTATTTTTCTATTTTTGTTTGGCCCAGGGTTATAGGGGAATACGAAAATTTAGGTATGTGACTCATTTGGGTACTAACCAATCAGAGAAGAGTTAGGGTTGAAAGTTAGGGTTGAAAGTTAGGGTTGAAAGTTAGGGTTGAAAGTTAGGGTTGACACTTAGGATTATTTTTCTATTTTTGTTTGGCCCAGGGTTATAGGGGAATACGAAAATGTAGGTATGTGACTCATTTGGGTACTAACCAATCAGAGAAGAGTTAGGGTTGAAAGTTAGGGTTGAAAGTTAGGGTTGAAAGTTAGGGTTGAAAGTTAGGATTATTTTTCTATTTTTGTTTGGCCCAGGGTTATAGGGGAATACGAAAATTTAGGTATGTGACTCATTTGGGTACTAACCAATCAGAGAAGAGTTAGGGTTGAAAGTTAGGGTTGAAAGTTAGGGTTGAAAGTTAGGGTTGAAAGTTAGGATTATTTTTCTATTTTTGTTTGGCCCAGGGTTATAGGGGAATACGAAAATTTAGGTATGTGACTCATTTGGGTACTAACCAATCAGAGAAGAGTTAGGGTTGAAAGTTAGGGTTGAAAGTTAGGGTTGAAAGTTAGGGTTGAAAGTTAGGGTTGACACTTAGGATTATTTTTCTATTTTTGTTTGGCCCAGGGTTATAGGGGAATACGAAAATTTAGGTATGTGACTCATTTGGGTACTAACCAATCAGAGAAGAGTTAGGGTTGAAAGTTAGGGTTGAAAGTTAGGGTTGAAAGTTAGGGTTGAAAGTTAGGGTTGAAAGTTAGGGTTGAAAGTTAGGGTTGACACTTAGGATTATTTTTCTATTTTTGTTTGGCCCAGGGTTATAGGGGAATACGAAAATTTAGGTATGTGACTCATTTGGGTACTAACCAATCAGAGAAGAGTTAGGGTTGAAAGTTAGGGTTGAAAGTTAGGGTTGAAAGTTAGGGTTGACACTTAGGATTATTTTTCTATTTTTGTTTGGCCCAGGGTTATAGGGGAATACGAAAATTTAGGTATGTGACTCATTTGGGTACTAACCAATCAGAGAAGAGTTAGGGTTGAAAGTTAGGGTTGAAAGTTAGGGTTGAAAGTTAGGGTTGAAAGTTAGGGTTGACACTTAGGATTATTTTTCTATTTTTGTTTGGCCCAGGGTTATAGGGGAATACGAAAATTTAGGTATGTGACTCATTTGGGTACTAACCAATCAGAGAAGAGTTAGGGTTGAAAGTTAGGGTTGAAAGTTAGGGTTGAAAGTTAGGGTTGACACTTAGGATTATTTTTCTATTTTTGTTTGGCCCAGGGTTATAGGGGAATACGAAAATTTAGGTATGTGACTCATTTGGGTACTAACCAATCAGAGAAGAGTTAGGGTTGAAAGTTAGGGTTGAAAGTTAGGGTTGAAAGTTAGGGTTGACACTTAGGATTATTTTTCTATTTTTGTTTGGCCCAGGGTTATAGGGGAATACGAAAATTTAGGTATGTGACTCATTTGGGTACTAACCAATCAGAGAAGAGTTAGGGTTGAAAGTTAGGGTTGAAAGTTAGGGTTAGGGTTAGGGTTAGGGTTAGGGTTTTGGGTTAGGGTTAGGGTTAGGGTTAGGGTTATAGGGGAATACGAAAATTTAGGTATGTGACTCATTTGGGTACTAACCAATCAGAGAAGAGTTAGGGTTGAAAGTTAGGGTTGAAAGTTAGGGTTGAAAGTTAGGGTTGAAAGTTAGGGTTGACACTTAGGATTATTTTTCTATTTTTGTTTGGCCCAGGGTTATAGGGGAATACGAAAATTTAGGTATGTGACTCATTTGGGTACTAACCAATCAGAGAAGAGTTAGGGTTGAAAGTTAGGGTTGAAAGTTAGGGTTGAAAGTTAGGGTTGACACTTTGGATTATTTTTCTATTTTTGTTTGGCCCAGGGTTATAGGGGAATACGAAAATTTAGGTATGTGACTCATTTGGGTACTAACCAATCAGAGAAGAGTTAGGGTTGAAAGTTAGGGTTGAAAGTTAGGGTTGAAAGTTAGGGTTGAAAGTTAGGATTATTTTTCTATTTTTGTTTGGCCCAGGGTTATAGGGGAATACGAAAATTTAGGTATGTGACTCATTTGGGTACTAACCAATCAGAGAAGAGTTAGGGTTGAAAGTTAGGGTTGAAAGTTAGGGTTGAAAGTTAGGGTTGAAAGTTAGGATTATTTTTCTATTTTTGTTTGGCCCAGGGTTATAGGGGAATACGAAAATTTAGGTATGTGACTCATTTGGGTACTAACCAATCAGAGAAGAGTTAGGGTTGAAAGTTAGGGTTGAAAGTTAGGGTTGAAAGTTAGGGTTGAAAGTTAGGATTATTTTTCTATTTTTGTTTGGCCCAGGGTTATAGGGGAATACGAAAATTTAGGTATGTGACTCATTTGGGTACTAACCAATCAGAGAAGAGTTAGGGTTGAAAGTTAGGGTTGAAAGTTAGGGTTGAAAGTTAGGGTTGAAAGTTAGGGTTGAAAGTTAGGGTTGACACTTAGGATTATTTTTCTATTTTTGTTTGGCCGCGTATTAGGGTTAGGGTTAGGGTTAGGGTTAGGGTTATAGGGGAATACGAAAATTAAGGTATGTGACTCATTTGGGTACTAACCAATCAGAGAAGAGTTAGGGTTGAAAGTTAGGGTTGAAAGTTAGGGTTGAAAGTTAGGATTATTTTTCTATTTTTGTTTGGCCCAGGGTTATAGGGGAATACGAAAATTTAGGTATGTGACTCATTTGGGTACTAACCAATCAGAGAAGAGTTAGGGTTGAAAGTTAGGGTTGAAAGTTAGGGTTGAAAGTTAGGGTTGAAAGTTAGGGTTGAAAGTTAGGGTTGAAAGTTAGGGTTGACACTTAGGATTATTTTTCGATTTTTGTTTGGCCCAGGGTTATAGGGGAATACGAAAATTTAGGTATGTGACTCATTTGGGTACTAACCAATCAGAGAAGAGTTAGGGTTGAAAGTTAGGGTTGAAAGTTAGGGTTGAAAGTTAGGGTTGAAAGTTAGGGTTGACACTTAGGATTATTTTTCTATTTTTGTTTGGCCCAGGGTTATAGGGGAATACGAAAATTTAGGTATGTGACTCATTTGGGTACTAACCAATCAGAGAAGAGTTAGGGTTGAAAGTTAGGGTTGAAAGTTAGGGTTGAAAGTTAGGGTTGAAAGTTAGGGTTGAAAGTTAGGGTTGAAAGTTAGGGTTGACACTTAGGATTATTTTTCGATTTTTGTTTGGCCCAGGGTTATAGGGGAATACGAAAATTTAGGTATGTGACTCATTTGGGTACTAACCAATCAGAGAAGAGTTAGGGTTGAAAGTTAGGGTTGAAAGTTAGGGTTGAAAGTTAGGGTTGAAAGTTAGGGTTGACACTTAGGATTATTTTTCTATTTTTGTTTGGCCGCGTATTAGGGTTAGGGTTAGGGTTAGGGTTAGGGTTAGGGTTATAGGGGAATACGAAAATTAAGGTATGTGACTCATTTGGGTACTAACCAATCAGAGAAGAGTTAGGGTTGAAAGTTAGGGTTGAAAGTTAGGGTTGAAAGTTAGGGTTGAAAGTTAGGATTATTTTTCTATTTTTGTTTGGCCCAGGGTTATAGGGGAATACGAAAATTTAGGTATGTGACTCATTTGGGTACTAATCAATCAGAGAAGAGTTAGGGTTGAAAGTTAGGGTTGAAAGTTAGGGTTGAAAGTTAGGGTTGAAAGTTAGGGTTGAAAGTTAGGGTTGACACTTAGGATTATTTTTCGATTTTTGTTTGGCCCAGGGTTATAGGGGAATACGAAAATTTAGGTATGTGACTCATTTGGGTACTAACCAATCAGAGAAGAGTTAGGGTTGAAAGTTAGGGTTGAAAGTTAGGGTTGAAAGTTAGGGTTGAAAGTTAGGGTTGAAAGTTAGGGTTGACACTTAGGATTATTTTTCTATTTTTGTTTGGCCCAGGGTTATAGGGGAATACGAAAATTTAGGGTTAGGGTTAGGGTTAGGGTTAGGGTTAGGGTTAGGGTTAGGGTTAGGGTTAGGGTTAGGGTTAGGGTTAGGGTTATAGGGGAATACGAAAATTTAGGTATGTGACTCATTTGGGTACTAACCAATCAGAGAAGAGTTAGGGTTGAAAGTTAGGGTTGAAAGTTAGGGTTGAAAGTTAGGGTTGAAAGTTAGGGTTGACACTTAGGATTATTTTTCTATTTTTGTTTGGCCCAGGGTTATAGGGGAATACGAAAATTTAGGTATGTGACTCATTTGGGTACTAACCAATCAGAGAAGAGTTAGGGTTGAAAGTTAGGGTTGAAAGTTAGGGTTGAAAGTTAGGGTTGAAAGTTAGGGTTGAAAGTTAGGGTTGAAAGTTAGGGTTGAAAGTTAGGGTTGACACTTAGGATTATTTTTCTATTTTTGTTTGGCCCAGGGTTATAGGGGAATACGAAAATTTAGGTATGTGACTCATTTGGGTACTAACCAATCAGAGAAGAGTTAGGGTTGAAAGTTAGGGTTGAAAGTTAGGGTTGAAAGTTAGGGTTGACACTTAGGATTATTTTTCTATTTTTGTTTGGCCCAGGGTTATAGGGGAATACGAAAATTTAGGTATGTGACTCATTTGGGTACTAACCAATCAGAGAAGAGTTAGGGTTGAAAGTTAGGGTTGAAAGTTAGGGTTGAAATTAGGGTTGACACTTAGGATTATTTTTCTATTTTTGTTTGGCCCAGGGTTATAGGGGAATACGAAAATTTAGGTATGTGACTCATTTGGGTACTAACCAATCAGAGAAGAGTTAGGGTTGAAAGTTAGGGTTGAAAGTTAGGGTTGAAAGTTAGGGTTAGGGTTAGGGTTAGGGTTAGGGTTAGGGTTATAGGGGAATACGAAAATTTAGGTATGTGACTCATTTGGGTACTAACCAATCAGAGAAGAGTTAGGGTTGAAAGTTAGGGTTGAAAGTTAGGGTTGAAAGTTAGGGTTGAAAGTTAGGGTTGACGGTTAGGGTTAGGGTTAGGGTTATAGGGGAATACGAAAATTTAGGTATGTGACTCATTTGGGTACTAACCAATCAGAGAAGAGTTAGGGTTGAAAGTTAGGGTTGAAAGTTAGGGTTGACAGTTAGGATTATTTTTCTATTTTTGTTTGGCCCAGGGTTATAGGGGAATACGAAAATTTAGGTATGTGACTCATTTGGGTACTAACCAATCAGAGAAGAGTTAGGGTTAGCGTTGAAAGTTAGGGTTAGGGTTAGGGTTAGGGTTAGGGTTAGGGTTAGGGTTAGGGTTAGGGTTAGGGTTAGGGTTAGGGTTATAGGGGAATACGAAAATTTAGGTATGTGACTCATTTGGGTACTAACCAATCAGAGAAGAGTTAGGGTTGAAAGTTAGGGTTGAAAGTTAGGGTTGAAAGTTAGGGTTGAAAGTTAGGGTTGACACTTAGGATTATTTGGGTTAGGGTTAGGGTTAGGGTTAGGGTTAGGGTTAGGGTTAGGGTTAGGGTTAGGGTTAGGGTTAGGGTTAGGGTTAGGGTTAGGGTTAGGGTTAGGGTTATAGGGGAATACGAAAATTTAGGTATGTGACTCATTTGGGTACTAACCAATCAGAGAAGAGTTAGGGTTGAAAGTTAGGGTTGAAAGTTAGGGTTGAAAGTTAGGGTTGACACTTAGGATTATTTTTCTATTTTTGTTTGGCCCAGGGTTATAGGGGAATACGAAAATTTAGGTATGTGACTCATTTGGGTACTAACCAATCAGAGAAGAGTTAGGGTTGAAAGTTAGGGTTGAAAGTTAGGGTTGAAAGTTAGGGTTGAAAGTTAGGGTTGACACTTAGGATTAGTTTTCTATTTTTGTTTGGCCCAGGGTTATAGGGGAATACGAAAATTTAGGTATGTGACTCATTTGGGTACTAACCAATCAGAGAAGAGTTAGGGTTGAAAGTTAGGGTTGAAAGTTAGGGTTGAAAGTTAGGGTTGAAAGTTAGGGTTGACACTTAGGATTATTTTTCTATTTTTGTTTGGCCCAGGGTTATAGGGGAATACGAAAATTTAGGTATGTGACTCATTTGGGTACTAACCAATCAGAGAAGAGTTAGGGTTGAAAGTTAGGGTTGAAAGTTAGGGTTGAAAGTTAGGGTTGACACTTAGGATTATTTTTCTATTTTTGTTTGGCCCAGGGTTATAGGGGAATACGAAAATTTAGGTATGTGACTCATTTGGGTACTAACCAATCAGAGAAGAGTTAGGGTTGAAAGTTAGGGTTGAAAGTTAGGGTTGACACTTAGGATTATTTTTCTATTTTTGTTTGGCCCAGGGTTATAGGGGAATACGAAAATTTAGGTATGTGACTCATTTGGGTACTAACCAATCAGAGAAGAGTTAGGGTTGAAAGTTAGGGTTGAAAGTTAGGGTTGAAAGTTAGGGTTGACACTTAGGATTATTTTTCTATTTTTGTTTGGCCCAGGGTTATAGGGGAATACGAAAATTTAGGTATGTGACTCATTTGGGTACTAACCAATCAGAGAAGAGTTAGGGTTGAAAGTTAGGGTTGAAAGTTAGGGTTGAAAGTTAGGGTTGACACTTAGGATTATTTTTCTATTTTTGTTTGGCCCAGGGTTATAGGGGAATATGAAAATTTAGGTATGTGACTCATTTGGGTACTAACCAATCAGAGAAGAGTTAGGGTTGAAAGTTAGGGTTGAAAGTTAGGGTTGAAAGTTAGGGTTGACACTTAGGATTATTTTTCTATTTTTGTTTGGCCCAGGGTTATAGGGGAATACGAAAATTTAGGTATGTGACTCATTTGGGTACTAACCAATCAGAGAAGAGTTAGGGTTGAAAGTTAGGGTTGAAAGTTAGGGTTGAAAGTTAGGGTTGAAAGTTAGGGTTGAAAGTTAGGGTTGACACTTAGGATTATTTTTCTATTTTTGTTTGGCCCAGGGTTATAGGGGAATACGAAAATTTAGGTATGTGACTCATTTGGGTACTAACCAATCAGAGAAGAGTTAGGGTTGAAAGTTAGGGTTGAAAGTTAGGGTTGAAAGTTAGGGTTGAAAGTTAGGGTTAGGGTTAGGGTTATAGGGGAATACGAAAATTTAGGTATGTGACTCATTTGGGTACTAACCAATCAGAGAAGAGTTAGGGTTGAAAGTTAGGGTTGAAAGTTAGGGTTGAAAGTTAGGGTTGAAAGTTAGGGTTGAAAGTTAGGGTTGACACTTAGGATTATTTTTCTATTTTTGTTTGGCCCAGGGTTATAGGGGAATACGAAAATTTAGGTATGTGACTCATTTGGGTACTAACCAATCAGAGAAGAGTTAGGGTTGAAAGTTAGGGTTGAAAGTTAGGGTTGAAAGTTAGGGTTGAAAGTTAGGGTTGACACTTAGGATTATTTTTCTATTTTTGTTTGGCCCAGGGTTATAGGGGAATACGAAAATTTAGGAATGTGACTCATTTGGGTACTAACCAATCAGAGAAGAGTTAGGGTTGAAAGTTAGGGTTGAAAGTTAGGGTTGAAAGTTAGGGTTGAAAGTTAGGGTTAGGGTTAGGGTTAGGGTTAGGGTTATAGGGGAATACGAAAATTTAGGTATGTGACTCATTTGGGTACTAACCAATCAGAGAAGAGTTAGGGTTGAAAGTTAGGGTTGAAAGTTAGGGTTGAAAGTTAGGGTTGAAAGTTAGGGTTGAAAGTTAGGATTATTTTTCTATTTTTGTTTGGCCCAGGGTTATAGGGGAATACGAAAATTTAGGTATGTGACTCATTTGGGTACTAACCAATCAGAGAAGAGTTAGGGTTGAAAGTTAGGGTTGAAAGTTAGGGTTGAAAGTTAGGGTTGAAAGTTAGGGTTGACACTTAGGATTATTTTTCTATTTTTGTTTGGCCCAGGGTTATAGGGGAATACGAAAATGTAGGTATGTGACTCATTTGGGTACTAACCAATCAGAGAAGAGTTAGGGTTGAAAGTTAGGGTTGAAAGTTAGGGTTGAAAGTTAGGGTTGAAAGTTAGGATTATTTTTCTATTTTTGTTTGGCCCAGGGTTATAGGGGAATACGAAAATTTAGGTATGTGACTCATTTGGGTACTAACCAATCAGAGAAGAGTTAGGGTTGAAAGTTAGGGTTGAAAGTTAGGGTTGAAAGTTAGGGTTGAAAGTTAGGATTATTTTTCTATTTTTGTTTGGCCCAGGGTTATAGGGGAATACGAAAATTTAGGTATGTGACTCATTTGGGTACTAACCAATCAGAGAAGAGTTAGGGTTGAAAGTTAGGGTTGAAAGTTAGGGTTGAAAGTTAGGGTTGAAAGTTAGGGTTGACACTTAGGATTATTTTTCTATTTTTGTTTGGCCCAGGGTTATAGGGGAATACGAAAATTTAGGTATGTGACTCATTTGGGTACTAACCAATCAGAGAAGAGTTAGGGTTGAAAGTTAGGGTTGAAAGTTAGGGTTGAAAGTTAGGGTTGAAAGTTAGGGTTGAAAGTTAGGGTTGAAAGTTAGGGTTGACACTTAGGATTATTTTTCTATTTTTGTTTGGCCCAGGGTTATAGGGGAATACGAAAATTTAGGTATGTGACTCATTTGGGTACTAACCAATCAGAGAAGAGTTAGGGTTGAAAGTTAGGGTTGAAAGTTAGGGTTGAAAGTTAGGGTTGACACTTAGGATTATTTTTCTATTTTTGTTTGGCCCAGGGTTATAGGGGAATACGAAAATTTAGGTATGTGACTCATTTGGGTACTAACCAATCAGAGAAGAGTTAGGGTTGAAAGTTAGGGTTGAAAGTTAGGGTTGAAAGTTAGGGTTGAAAGTTAGGGTTGACACTTAGGATTATTTTTCTATTTTTGTTTGGCCCAGGGTTATAGGGGAATACGAAAATTTAGGTATGTGACTCATTTGGGTACTAACCAATCAGAGAAGAGTTAGGGTTGAAAGTTAGGGTTGAAAGTTAGGGTTGAAAGTTAGGGTTGACACTTAGGATTATTTTTCTATTTTTGTTTGGCCCAGGGTTATAGGGGAATACGAAAATTTAGGTATGTGACTCATTTGGGTACTAACCAATCAGAGAAGAGTTAGGGTTGAAAGTTAGGGTTGAAAGTTAGGGTTGAAAGTTAGGGTTGACACTTAGGATTATTTTTCTATTTTTGTTTGGCCCAGGGTTATAGGGGAATACGAAAATTTAGGTACTGCACCGACACACTTTATTCGAGCAAATACCCAGTATGTACCTGGCAGATACCTGGAATGCGCCACTCCTCACCTCTGACAAGCCCCGTTGCCTTTGCCTTCCCAGCCTGGGTTCATGCCTGGCTGATGGGCGGCTGATCTGTTAAATGATAATGATTAGGATTTAATAGGCTGCAATGCTTCGCGTGTCTACCAGATGGCATAAATTCATGTATTGTAATGCAGTAAATATATATATACTGTGCAGTATTGCAGCCAGCGGGAATAAAATGCTTCAATCCCTGCTTGGAAAATAACTCAATGCACTCGGGCAGAAAACAGTCACAAACCTCAATACACCCGGGTATACCCGAATTCGTGGGACTAGCCAAGCTCGAATAAAGTGTGTCGCCAGTGTATGTGACTCATTTGGGTACTAACCAATCAGAGAAGAGTTAGGGTTGAAAGTTAGGGTTGAAAGTTAGGGTTAGGGTTAGGGTTAGGGTTAGGGTTTTGGGTTAGGGTTAGGGTTAGGGTTAGGGTTAGGGTTAGGGTTAGGGTTAGGGTTATAGGGGAATACGAAAATTTAGGTATGTGACTCATTTGGGTACTAACCAATCAGAGAAGAGTTAGGGTTGAAAGTTAGGGTTGAAAGTTAGGGTTGAAAGTTAGGGTTGAAAGTTAGGGTTGAAAGTTAGGGTTGACACTTAGGATTATTTTTCTATTTTTGTTTGGCCCAGGGTTATAGGGGAATACGAAAATTTAGGTATGTGACTCATTTGGGTACTAACCAATCAGAGAAGAGTTAGGGTTGAAAGTTAGGGTTGAAAGTTAGGGTTGAAAGTTAGGGTTGACACTTTGGATTATTTTTCTATTTTTGTTTGGCCCAGGGTTATAGGGGAATACGAAAATTTAGGTATGTGACTCATTTGGGTACTAACCAATCAGAGAAGAGTTAGGGTTGAAAGTTAGGGTTGAAAGTTAGGGTTGAAAGTTAGGGTTGAAAGTTAGGATTATTTTTCTATTTTTGTTTGGCCCAGGGTTATAGGGGAATACGAAAATTTAGGTATGTGACTCATTTGGGTACTAACCAATCAGAGAAGAGTTAGGGTTGAAAGTTAGGGTTGAAAGTTAGGGTTGAAAGTTAGGGTTGAAAGTTAGGATTATTTTTCTATTTTTGTTTGGCCCAGGGTTATAGGGGAATACGAAAATTTAGGTATGTGACTCATTTGGGTACTAACCAATCAGAGAAGAGTTAGGGTTGAAAGTTAGGGTTGAAAGTTAGGGTTGAAAGTTAGGGTTGAAAGTTAGGATTATTTTTCTATTTTTGTTTGGCCCAGGGTTATAGGGGAATACGAAAATTTAGGTATGTGACTCATTTGGGTACTAACCAATCAGAGAAGAGTTAGGGTTGAAAGTTAGGGTTGAAAGTTAGGGTTGAAAGTTAGGGTTGAAAGTTAGGGTTGAAAGTTAGGGTTGACACTTAGGATTATTTTTCTATTTTTGTTTGGCCGCGTATTAGGGTTAGGGTTAGGGTTAGGGTTAGGGTTATAGGGGAATACGAAAATTAAGGTATGTGACTCATTTGGGTACTAACCAATCAGAGAAGAGTTAGGGTTGAAAGTTAGGGTTGAAAGTTAGGGTTGAAAGTTAGGATTATTTTTCTATTTTTGTTTGGCCCAGGGTTATAGGGGAATACGAAAATTTAGGTATGTGACTCATTTGGGTACTAACCAATCAGAGAAGAGTTAGGGTTGAAAGTTAGGGTTGAAAGTTAGGGTTGAAAGTTAGGGTTGAAAGTTAGGGTTGAAAGTTAGGGTTGAAAGTTAGGGTTGACACTTAGGATTATTTTTCGATTTTTGTTTGGCCCAGGGTTATAGGGGAATACGAAAATTTAGGTATGTGACTCATTTGGGTACTAACCAATCAGAGAAGAGTTAGGGTTGAAAGTTAGGGTTGAAAGTTAGGGTTGAAAGTTAGGGTTGAAAGTTAGGGTTGACACTTAGGATTATTTTTCTATTTTTGTTTGGCCCAGGGTTATAGGGGAATACGAAAATTTAGGTATGTGACTCATTTGGGTACTAACCAATCAGAGAAGAGTTAGGGTTGAAAGTTAGGGTTGAAAGTTAGGGTTGAAAGTTAGGGTTGAAAGTTAGGGTTGAAAGTTAGGGTTGAAAGTTAGGGTTGACACTTAGGATTATTTTTCGATTTTTGTTTGGCCCAGGGTTATAGGGGAATACGAAAATTTAGGTATGTGACTCATTTGGGTACTAACCAATCAGAGAAGAGTTAGGGTTGAAAGTTAGGGTTGAAAGTTAGGGTTGAAAGTTAGGGTTGAAAGTTAGGGTTGACACTTAGGATTATTTTTCTATTTTTGTTTGGCCGCGTATTAGGGTTAGGGTTAGGGTTAGGGTTAGGGTTAGGGTTATAGGGGAATACGAAAATTAAGGTATGTGACTCATTTGGGTACTAACCAATCAGAGAAGAGTTAGGGTTGAAAGTTAGGGTTGAAAGTTAGGGTTGAAAGTTAGGGTTGAAAGTTAGGATTATTTTTCTATTTTTGTTTGGCCCAGGGTTATAGGGGAATACGAAAATTTAGGTATGTGACTCATTTGGGTACTAATCAATCAGAGAAGAGTTAGGGTTGAAAGTTAGGGTTGAAAGTTAGGGTTGAAAGTTAGGGTTGAAAGTTAGGGTTGAAAGTTAGGGTTGAAAGTTAGGGTTGACACTTAGGATTATTTTTCGATTTTTGTTTGGCCCAGGGTTATAGGGGAATACGAAAATTTAGGTATGTGACTCATTTGGGTACTAACCAATCAGAGAAGAGTTAGGGTTGAAAGTTAGGGTTGAAAGTTAGGGTTGAAAGTTAGGGTTGAAAGTTAGGGTTGAAAGTTAGGGTTGACACTTAGGATTATTTTTCTATTTTTGTTTGGCCCAGGGTTATAGGGGAATACGAAAATTTAGGGTTAGGGTTAGGGTTAGGGTTAGGGTTAGGGTTAGGGTTAGGGTTAGGGTTAGGGTTAGGGTTAGGGTTAGGGTTAGGGTTAGGGTTAGGGTTATAGGGGAATACGAAAATTTAGGTATGTGACTCATTTGGGTACTAACCAATCAGAGAAGAGTTAGGGTTGAAAGTTAGGGTTGAAAGTTAGGGTTGAAAGTTAGGGTTGAAAGTTAGGGTTGAAAGTTAGGGTTGACACTTAGGATTATTTTTCTATTTTTGTTTGGCCCAGGGTTATAGGGGAATACGAAAATTTAGGTATGTGACTCATTTGGGTACTAACCAATCAGAGAAGAGTTAGGGTTGAAAGTTAGGGTTGAAAGTTAGGGTTGACACTTAGGATTATTTTTCTATTTTTGTTTGGCCCAGGGTTATAGGGGAATACGAAAATTTAGGTATGTGACTCATTTGGGTACTAACCAATCAGAGAAGAGTTAGGGTTGAAAGTTAGGGTTGAAAGTTAGGGTTGAAAGTTAGGGTTGAAAGTTAGGGTTGACACTTAGGATTATTTTTCTATATTTGTTTGGCCCAGGGTTATAGGGGAATACGAAAATTTAGGGTTAGGGTTAGGGTTAGGGTTAGGGTTAGGGTTAGGGTTATAGGGGAATACGAAAATGTAGGTATGTGACTCATTTGGGTACTAACCAATCAGAGAAGAGTTAGGGTTGAAAGTTAGGGTTGAAAGTTAGGGTTGAAAGTTAGGGTTGAAAGTTAGGGTTGACACTTAGGATTATTTTTCTATTTCTGTTTGGCCCAGGGTTATAGGGGAATACGAAAATTTAGGTATGTGACTCATTTGGGTACTAACCAATCAGAGAAGAGTTAGGGTTGAAAGTTAGGGTTGAAAGTTAGGGTTGAAAGTTAGGGTTGAAAGTTAGGGTTGAAAGTTAGGGTTGACACTTAGGATTATTTTTCTATTTTTGTTTGGCCCAGGGTTATAGGGGAATACGAAAATTTAGGTATGTGACTCATTTGGGTACTAACCAATCAGAGAAGAGTTAGGGTTGAAAGTTAGGGTTGAAAGTTAGGGTTGAAAGTTAGGGTTGAAAGTTA